>NC_133777.1:57919559-57970893 GCF_003597395.2 Chelonoidis abingdonii
ATTTGAGAGCTGCTTTCATCTACCTGAAAGGGGGTTCCAAAGAGGATGGATCTAGACTGTTCTCAGTGGTACCAGATGATAGAACAAGGAGCAATGGTCTCAAGTTGCAATGGGGGAGGTTTAGGTTGTATATCAGGAAAAAAATTTTCACAAGGAGGGTGGTGAAGCACTGGAATGGGTTACCTAGGGAGGTGGTGCAATCTCCTTCCTTAGAGGTATTAAGGTCAGGCTTGACAAAGCCCTGGCTGGGATGATTTAGTTGGGGATTGGTCCTGCTTTGAGTAGGGGGTTGGACTAGATGACTTCCTGAGGTCCCTTCCAACTTTGATATTCTATGATTCTACGTGCTGGTTTTATTTTTATTTTTTAATTCACACTATTGTGGGTGTGAGTAAATTGTAATAGAGGGACAGTCTGATGGATCTCCAGGTAAGGTAAGAGGTACCATAGATCATCGCTTTTAATCCCTCCTATGCCACATCCCTGTGTATACTTAAGGACAGTCCTTGGAGGGCAAAGTCATTTAAATGGACTGTCATGATTAAGAAGCAGATAAGTGGCTAGCCAATTTCTTTCTGAAGAGAGCGGTCTCCCTGTAGTGCTTAAAGGTCAATACAGGGACAACTAACGGTATTTTGTTCCATGTTCTCTATCATGTTTGTTTCATTGCTGCCAAGCGCTGAACCACATGACATAATCTAAGCAGGCCTAATACTTCCCTTGCGCTGGTTTTTACCCCTGAGTAATGCCATTGGCTAGAGTAGTGTTGCTTCCTGTTTTATTGCCATTACTATCCTCTTGCCTTTCCCACATCTCTCTCAAGGTGTGTGTCTATATGGCAATCATGGGGTGTGACAGATGCTTGTGTAGACATACATGAGCTAGCCTAGGTACCAGGGCAGCACGCAAACAATTTTCTAGTGTTGTAGGTGGGCTTGTACTGCCTGCTCTGAAGCGTAGGCTGCCGCAACTTCACTGCTTCAGTGCCTGAGCTAGCTACAATAAAGCTAGTTCAGCTATGTCTACTCAAACTGCCATCACACTCCAGGATACCGCTCAGTTGTTCTTCTTTCACAGCCCTGCCTCCATGGTTTCTCACTGAGAATCTCTGTGCTGGGTGCTACAGATATTTTTTACAATTATGAAACTCTTCCTACTTCCTGGTGGATGACAAAAACACAAAATGGTGGTTCCTCAGCTGTAGTTTTATAAAGTTCAATAAATAAACTGAAATGGAAAACATACGGGGTTTTTTTTCCTCTCTAAGTAAGGGATGGAAGAGAGCAAGAATCTACAAAGTAGGAAGGGAACGAGAACAGCAGACATTTGTCCATCTTCCATGATTAAAAGGACATAGTTTTTATTCATTTTTTTTAAAACTCCTGGCAATTGTTCTCTTCATAGAAAGATTTATTATTTGTTAATGGAAGTGGCTGGCACCATGTCTTCTCCATTCTATAGAATGACAGTACCTCTTTGTGGGAAAAATAAAAGAACACCTTTATTTATTTTTAAAGAGTTTTACCATTGACCTTAATTAGAGTAAAGTTAGGCCAACACTGAGAGCTTCTGGTGAATAACAATGATTTAGATTAGGGAAAACCCAACAAGCTAAAGCCCTGTGGGTACTAGAATGGTCGTATTGTACTACATGTCTAATTTGGAACTACTAAATTGCTATATAGCTCCAGTGGAATAGAACAATATAATCTCTACTCTATCAACAAGGTAGAATGCTACAGTTTTAACTGTAAAAAGTGGGTGGGGGAAATGTTCCCTTGTCATATTTCATTTTACCCATCTGATGATTCACAATAGCTGTCTCAGAGCTAGTCATGAGGATCACTGATATTCAGTCATACCATGTTCCTTTTTTCTTTCTTTTTTTTTTTTTTTAAATAGGTAAAAGGGCAATTGTAAATTACAGCTAAAGCTCAAAAGCTATCAAAGGTTGTTCTAGGGCTGGTTTAAATCAGTTTAGCTGTTCCTCTTTCCTGTGTATGATGCTTCAGTGAGCAAATAATGATGGATGCCTTTAATGGTTTTATAGAATGCTGACTGAAGTAGAAAGGTCTTTCATTTCTTGGGGTATAAAATGCTGCAAGACCAATATTTCTGAAACACACGAAATACAAATATAATGTGTGTCCTTCTTGTTAACAAGTTTAAATCTGCAATGGAAAAGGCAGACTTCTTCAGTGAACATTATTTTATCCACCTCTTTGACACATCATTCCAAGCTGGTTTGATGTAGCTTATTCAATATTTCTAAGGTCAGAATGTGAACATATTTTGCTTTGTTCAGGGGTGGCTCCAGGCCCCAGCACATCAAGCACGTGCTTGGGGCGGCATGCCGCTGAGGGCATTCTGCCGGTCGCCGGGAGGGCGGCAGGCAGGCTGCCTTTGGCGGCATGCCTGTGGAGGGTCCGCTGGTCCCGCGGTTTCAGTTGACCTCCCGCAGGCATGCTGGAGCCGCGGGACCAGAGGACCCTCCGTAGGCACGTCTGTTGGAAGTCCACCGGAGCCGTGGACCGGCATAGCACCCCCCGCGGCATGACGCTGTGCTTGGGGCAGCGAAATGTCTAGAGCCGCCCCTGGCTGTGTTCCATGGTGCCAGCTAAGAAAACAGTCCTCCTCCTTACTGATTGTAAGTAATCATAATTAAAGTATACTGAATTGTAATTTTCTATTTCATGAATCACTAACTTCCCTTTCGTAATATAATTGCTATTTGTGTATTGGAAACCCGTACATATATCAGATATTAAATATTAAAAATAACCTCTTTTTTTGAAAAAACAAACAAACTCGTGGTTAAATTAAATTAGAAATGAATGTAGAAAGGCAAAGCATTTGAAATCAGTTACAATATAGAATTACCTTCTAATAATTAAGAACCTGGATGGTGGGATGTAGCTAGAAATGAGTTATTTTTTGAAAGCATCCATTAACTCCTCTGAATATACTTTTTTATAAAATACTTAGGGAACATGATCCACTTGAACATAAAATCAGTATGATCGGTGATATCTGAATCACTGATATTACTGAAGACAGGATGTGCATTTCACAGTTCATTAAAACAATGTTTAACTACTTAATATTTGTAAAGTTCATTGATGAAAGAGAATGGTTTAGCGCTGTGATTAAAACCCCACGTACCCTATCTAAAATTTAGAAGTACTTGGATACCACCTTCATAATTTTAATTGATATGTTATAATATATTCTTATTCTGAAATTACCTAATACTCTCTTTGGCTAAAATTGGTCCTGTGATCACAGCCTGCGTACAGTTGAGAACCCATCTAGTGTAGCAGCACAATGCTGTAAATCAATTCCAGTCATGGCACTATTGCTGATTGGCTTGCTGTGTTCAGCCTTAGAGAAATCTTAACTTGTCTCTGCCTTAATTTCCCCATAATATAAAATAGGGATAATCTTATCTCAGAGGGATTGTGGGGATGTTACACAATGTTTGCAGAATGCTGTGAAAGTGTTCACCAATTTATAAGTATTAAGAGGCCATGATACACTGAATATTCCTCATATTTCTGCAGAACATTGTAGTTTACATTTCTGTTGTATTTCGATATCAGAGGATGAGGAGGAAGGAAATAGTTTGAGGAACACAAAACCGTTAATCTAATGTGAGATGAGGCATGCAACCGTTGTGGCTACAAATATTACAATTAAAAAGCAAAAGCTTCCCAGTTGGAGAAAGTGCCTTGGCAAAAGCTGTAGGCAGTGGAGCTCACTAATGTGGCAGGATCCTACAATAATCAGAAGAATTATAGAAGTCTCTTTCTCACAGTAGGAAGAGCATTGACCAATACATGACTAAGAGGGAGAACCTCAGCTGATGTGAACATTCTGTCCTGAGGTCAACCAGGGAGACTTCAGATCCTCTGCCTACTGACCACAAGTTTGGTGAGCTCAAACCTGAATTCCTCTTCCTGCTTGTGAAGTGGAAAAGGGATTCTTTAGTGCAGGACACTTCAGGGAAGCAGGCAGTTCTCTTATAACCTGGGCCCTAGGAAAAATACCAGTTGACGTCAGCGGAGCTGGGATTTCATCCCTGTGTTCTTAAAAGTAGCAGTACACCACAATGATAGCATGTCAGTGCCATACAAATGTGTTGTCAGAGATAGCAATCCTATGTCTTCCAGATCATTCACAGTGTTTAAGTTCAGTTCAACGTACTGGTTCAGGCAAGCTCAGATGAACCAGCATACTGGTTCAAGGATCCTCAGATTTCTATGTAGCCCTAGATAACATGCCTTAACTACTGATTTGAGTGAAGAAACATTCTGAATAACCGAGGCAGCAGGTATTATTTTAAATGGAATGTTCCTGACTCTGCCACCTACAAACTATCAGTCAGATCTTTAAAGGGATCTCAAGAATGTGAATAATTTCTAAGTTTGGTTAGAAGGTTGCCATGGAAACAGTGCTTATTTGCCAGCTCTGGAATATGAATCAGAACATGAACATCAGAAGAGAACATGTTACTTTCTTGACCCACCCATTTGCTGCCTCCATCATGACAGCTCAAGGCTAGAGTAGTTGACATCACACAGTATATACTACAGTATTGTGTGTTTGTCATTTCAATTGGGAACCTAAATAGCATGAGCATAGTCAGTTTCTTCCTTCCAGGAACCATATTGGAATTAAGTGAGAATAACACACCTTCAAATTCACTCTTGATTTGGGGGTGGGGCGGGGGCATTCATGGTATGAAATCCTTTTTAAAGGAATTTGTCCAAGTTACGTTATATCATACTGAAAATGGATAGCAAAGCATGCTAGCTGCCTCAGTCCATTTCTTATAAACAGCACATCAAACAGGAGAGCTACCTTAAGGAATTATTGTAAACTGCATTGAGAAATAGGACTGGAAAGGAATATGAAAACAAATATTTTTCAACCATTATGCCAAAAATTATTGCTATAAAAGGATAAAAGTAGGAAGCTCTTCTGAATAAATGGATTTCATAGCACAATAACCGCTGATCTTGGAAAATGAAAGAAACACTGTCTGGTGGCTGTACTTGTTATGTGCATATTTAACAGGCATCAGTTCCGGATGAGTTGAAGTATCTATGGTACTGTAAAGAGGCACCATCTTTTGCTTTGTGTGTGTGTACAGCACCTAGCACAATATGGTCCTGGTCCATGACTTGGGCCTCCTAAGTGCTACCACAATAAATAATAGTAATTGTCTATGCTCAAATTTTGTTTTCCCCAAATATTCCTACTATTCTACCACTGGTGCAGCTCCCCTGGTGGTAGCAAACTGAACACTAGTGTTGACAAGGCGACAATCAGCTGCCACCGTTATAAATAGTGAGTCACCTAATCCTGCTTGAGTATAGGTTGAAATGATACAGTAGTTAAAATGCCAGAGGTCTTTTTATACTAGCACTCCCATCATTAAAAAGCAACAGAGTCCTGTGGCACCTTAAAGACTAACAGACGTATTGGAGCATAAGCTTTCATGGGTGAATACCCACTTTGTCAGACGCATGTAAACAGGAAAAGTAACTCCACTGAAATCAGTGATGGTGGCACTGATGTAAACTGTTGCTAGTGGAGAATCATTAGAAGAGCTGGATGAAATTAATATGTGACCCAGATACACACAGATTATTTGAAATGTATTTTCTTTTGACAATAAAACAAGAGAATTGCACTATTGCAAATGGAAATAGACAATACCTTGGGATATTGTTAGTGTCATGGTGCAGCATATTGTAAAGGAGAACTGGGGGTGGATAGGCTGTGGCACGCAGTATCTTGTACTTGACCAGTGTCCAATAACTGTCACAAACAAAAGTAATCTATTTTGCATAACTCTTAACTTCCATTCTACTTGGCTAAAGTTAGATAGACTATCCTAAATTCTCGCTTTCAGTAAAATATTGTAATGGGATATATGTTCCTACCAAGTTATATTAAGACTCTAAAATGAAGGAAAACTTTTTAAAGGGAAGTTCTGTGTGCTCTTGGACAACTGGGATGTCACTGGCACTGTCTCTGGGGCTGCAGAACTAGCCCGTGGAGGCAGGGTGGCAGAAAGTGAGCTGATTTGACTTGATATTCCAAGTCTCTGCATTAGCCACTTGCTTTCCTTTGCCATTATAACTTACCATTGGTTGGGAGGAGATTCTTGGTAGAACTGGTTGAAATTTTTGGAAATTCAAATTTTGATTTTTTTTTTTTAAAGGGAAAAACACATGAAATATTCATAGAAAATTCTGCATCCCCCCCATTTTTTTTCAGCCACATCTGCTCTCACATTTTCCTCTTTCTTCTGTTTCTTTATTTTTATGCAATAGGGCAACCTATTATTCTACTTTTGCTTAAGTGACTTAGAGTTCTGACTTACTGATCGTTACATACTGCATAGTCTGTTATATAAGTGGTCTTGGATGCTCTTAAGGCAGCAGCTGACTGCAAGTTTGGGGGCTGGAGAGGAACTGCCCCTTCATGGATGACTGAACATGATAAAGCAGTCTGAGTTTTCGGTTCTCACTGAGCATCCTGTTGGTTGTACAGCACTGTATGCTTTTCCTTAAGTCTTCTCTCATACTGTTTATGTGGGTGCAATGAGAATTTCCCTTGTGTTGGGTTTATTCTTTTGTCACAGCTTTGCATTGTGGCTTTGTGTGTTGTCTGGTCTCTTGGTTCACCCCTAACCCAAGCTCTGTGACTGAGTCTGAGGCTGGATCTAGTTAGGTACTTTAAATATTATGCACACATTTAAGGCATAGTACCTTGTAGGAAATGGTCATAATAGTGAATCTGGGACCAATTCAGTACTTCCTGATTTCTAAGTGACCTGACATGCCAGGCCATGGTTTGCAAGGAACCAAATGAAATGTATTTTGCCTGCCTGGCAACTGTTTTACTGATACTGTAAGTTCTTGATAATAAGTAGAAGTCTAATGCTTTATTTTAGCACCTGTCTTCGTTCTCTGTCTCCAATCTACCTTCCAACAGCAGCAAATAACATTTTTTTCAGCCAAATGATTGTTTTCTGATGTAATAACATTTGTTTTCAAAGAAATATTTGAGGCAAATTTAGATTCCCTTGCTTTTTTTGCCAATGTGTGAAAGGTCTCCACACAAAATCATTTGGATGAATCAGAGTAAGCAAATTGGGTGTTAAAATTACCAGAATCCATGCTGTAGATATCAGTTATGGCCTAGAGACAATGAGATGATTGTAGCTGCTAGCCAAGATGAGCAAAAGTTATATCATTGTGTTGTAACAGAGTTATTTGCACATTTGAGTGGCTATTATGGATGAAATGGAAAAGAGAAGGAGCATCTATTGCAGACCACGGCTCAAGGAATGAAATTCGGTACAATCCCATCTTTGGCTATTTGCTGTTTTTGCATAAAAAGTGCCCGATATCAATCTCTTTTTAAGGGACACTGTAAACACACTGTCCTTCAAAAGAACTGAATATGTAAGTAATTAACTCCCAAATGGGTAGTCGTATCTGCACTAGAAAAATGTTGCCAAATTAGAAGGCATTCAGTGAAAAAGCAGCACAAGAGATGGTCTCCCTTTAAGAAGATAAGATTTTCTAGATAAAGGAGATACAGTAGATCTATCTACCTGCATTTCAGCAAGGGATTTCATACAGTTCCACATGGGAAATTTATTAGTGACATTGGAGAGAGCAGGGATTAAGAAAAGAATAGAAAGGTGGATAAGGAACTGGTTAAAGGGCAGACTACCACAGGTCATACTGAAAGGTGAACTGTTAGGCTGGAAGGAGATTACTAGTGGAATTCCTCAAGAATCGGTCATGGGACAAATATAATTTAATATTTTTAATGACCTTAGCACAAAAAGTGGGAGTCTAATAGAATTTGTGGATGACACAAAGTTTGGAGGTATTGCCAAAACAGAGGAGCATCAGATTTATACAAGATCTGGACAGTCTTGAAAACTGGAGTAACAGAAAAGGGATGAAATGTAATGCACTTAGGGACTAACCACAAGAATTTTTGCTAAAAAATGGGGACTTATCAGTTGGAAGTGACAGAGGAAAAAGAAAGACCTGGATGTCATGGTTGATCAGAGGATGACTATGAGCTGCAAATGTGATGTGGCCATGAAATGTAGTCTTTGCAATCCTATGATGCAAAGATATTTCAAGTAGACAGGAAGTGTTAGTACCTTTATACACGGCACTGTTGAGACCTTATCTGGAGGACTGTGTGCAGTTCTGGTCTCCAATCTTAAAGAAAGATGAATTCTTTCAGATGTAGGGAAGGGCTACTAGGATGATCAGAGGAATTGAAAACCTTCATTATGAGAGGCATCTCAAAGAGCTTGGCTTGTTGAGCCTAACCAAATGAAGGCTGAAGGAGATATGTTTGCTCTCCCTAAATATATCAGAGGGATAAAAACGAGGGAGGGAGAGGAGTTATTTAAGTTAGGTGCCAATATGAACACAAGAACAAATGGATATAAACTGGCCATCAAAAAGTTTAGGCTTGAAATTAGATGATAGTCTCTACTCACCAGAGGAGTGAAGTTCTAGAACAGCCTTCCCAGGGGAGCAGTGGGGGCAAAAAAATCCAATAACCTAACTGGCTTCTGCGACTGCTAGCAGCATATATGTCCAACAGCCAGTGAAGGGACACTAGATGGGCAGGGTTTTGGGTTACTACAGATAATTCTTTGTTCCCAAGTCAGATTAGAAGATTTTCACCCTCTTCTGCAGCATGGGGCACGGGTCATTTGCTGTTTAAACTAGAGCAAATGGTGGACTCTGTAACTTGAAGTCTTTAAATCATGATTTGAGGACATCAGTAACTCAGTTTCAGGTTATGGGTCTATTACAGGAGTGGGTGTGAAGGTTCTGCAATGTGCAGAAGGTCAGACTAGATGATCATGATGGTCCCTTCTGGCCTTAAAATCTATGAGTCTATAAGGGGAGAGAGACTTTAAAGAAAAAAACGATGGAGAGCTGAATAGCAACTGAAATATCTGAACAACATTCAGGCTAAATGGACGGAAAAATTCCTAACAGTGAAGTTGAGTCACTCTTGGTGAACAGAAAGCACCCTATTGCTTGAGTCATTTAAACTAAGCCTGACCAAAGCAAAGAATGAGCATGCAGGGAACAATTTACACCAGCAGGGGGATGAATAAGCTTGCTTAATCAGACTTTCTTTTATTCCTCTAATTGATGTGATGACTGTGAAACAGTGATGGAGGAAATGTTAATTCTCCAACCATTCATTTCTAGGCTATCTGACGAAGACTAGATTAGAGAGAGGCAAATAGGAAGCAATGTTATTTTTAATAATAGTACACCTTTCTCTTGGTTCCATGAGTGACTAGCTTAGCATATGCCATGCCAAGTCCATGAGTCCCTTCCTTGTTTTGGCAAAAGCCCATTGGTTCTGAGGGTCTCAAAGTGATTCTTCTACCAACTCAATGTGACAACATTGTCCCATCGCCATGGTACAGATAGACCCCTACTTAGCCTCTGTGACTCACTGCTGTGTAGTGGCTTAATATGTATTGTGTAAAGGAAAGTCTAGTCTCTCTTCCCTCTCTAAAATGGAGTTTTATCAATGGAGTGTATTAACTATTATGGAATGCATGAAATCTTAGTAAACATAGTAATCTGAATAGTAAGAGCCTAATGGAAGCAAACACTTCACATTTGAGAGTGGAACAACATTAATGAGGCAGTTACTTCACTTTTTTCTGTACTGAGCGTAAGTTCTGCATACAAAGAAATAGCTTCAATTTAGAGAGAAATGAATAGTTGGAACCCTATGCAGCTGTAACAAGACTACACGTTCTGTAGCCATAACTTGCCTGCTTTGGATGGCTTTATAAATTGAGAACCAAATTTAATTTCATGTAAGAATAAGAAAGCATCTCTCTTTCTGAAAATAATTCATGGAAAAATCCTCATTAATGCAATATTTTGCTCACCTCTGTGAAAAAGGTGAAGCTGCATGTGGAGAGCTAGTACCTGTGCAACAATTTCAAGGATTTACATGTAGAATGTAGGTGCCTGAGCTGTAAATTAATGTATCATTGCAGTGATGTATGTATATGTGTGTTGATTAATATTCATTACGTTAAGAATCAGTGTTATGGCAGAGCGGAGGAGAACTTTTTTTAAAACTCAACCTCTTGCGTACTAATCTTTCTTCTCTACCTGTTACTACTGCAGTCAACATTTCTACAAATAATGACTGAGCCACTGTTGCTCTTGAGGGAATCTCAGAAACAGCATCAGTCAGAATGAAACCCCATTTTCCTAGCTTATTAGAGAAGCAGAATAAATACCCACTTATGTATGAGTTTTGTAGCCATTCTTCTTTTAAGTCAATAATTTTACATTTTAAAGCCTTCAATTCATTTGCTTTTCTTCTCTCCAAATCTAAACAATAAAATTTACAAAATGACAGAATTATGGAGTTAATGTGGATTTGAGATGTAAACCACATGCTTTCTGGGCCAAATTCAGTTCTCCCTTACATCTCCATCTCACCCCTTTTTACTCAAGTGGGCTCCCGTAGGCTGAAAATAGCCTAGAATTTGGCTTGAAATTCTTGACCTCAAAGGGTTGTGCTTTTCTTTCATACTGAAGTCAGGGAAGCATATGCTGGCATTAATTTGCGTATGCTGTTCCCGAAGTGTCTCCAGTTTTAAGACATTTTGTAATGAACTGGTTCTATAGTGTGGTTTCATAACCTCTTATTAAAGGATGTGAGAGTAAAAGCTATGTGGCATGTTACTGCTGTACCTCTGTCCGTTTCAGTGGTATACATTGTATTCAGCTTGTGGTGTGTCTTATAGAGTGATCTGTTTAGTAAGTATTTGTGATATGTCCTGCAGAATTTATCAAGTTGTTCTGGATGTGTCGGGGTAATAATTAGTTGCATAGCTGCTTAATATGCTAATATTTAGGAGATTTCCAAGTTAATATTACTATTTAGAACACAAACCCCTACCATTGAAATTCAACCCTTATCCATAATTAACTTCTCTAATTGTCCCTCAAAGGGTGACAGGTTTCTAAAAGATTGCTTTATTTATAATTGTCAATATTTCCATGACAGATTCATGGCAGGGATTGAGATTGCTTTGACATATGCCCTGTGTACTGACATTCAGAAGGCAACAGCCTGAGGAGGTATGCGGAGAGGGAATCATTCAAAAATTCCTTTGTTTGATGACCTTTGATTGACAGAGATGCCAGGAATATACAGTCCGGTGCAATCCAAGGAGAGCTGGGATGCCTTTGTGGCCAGAGCTATGGTGTGTGCTCTTGCAAGGGTTACACTCGAAAAAGAATTAAGCTTGAGTTCTTACCTAGGAGAGAGAATTACTGAGTGTTTAAGGCCAAACTGCTTGCCTCTAATTCAACACTGAAAAATAAACAACAATGTATAAACAAAAGTATCTGTTGGTACCACATAATTGTGCAAAGAACTTATTTTCTATTTGGACCACCTAGTTTTGATGTTTACCAGGGGTATCTAGGCTTTTCATAGATTCTAGGGCTGGAAGAGACCTCGAGTGGTCATTGAGCCCAGTCCCCTGTCCTCATGGCAGGACCAAATACTGTCTAGACCATCCTTGATAGACATTTATCTAACCTACTCTTAAATATCTCCAGAGATGAAAATTCCACAACCTCCCTAGGCAATTTATTCCAGTGTTTAACCACCCTGACAGTTAGGAACTTTTTCCTAATGTCCAACCTAAACCTCCCTTGCTGCAGTTTAAGCCCATTGCTTCTTGTTCTATCCTTAGAGGCTGAGGTGAACAAGTTTTCTCCCTCCTCCTTATGACACCCTTTTAACCTGAAAACTGCTATCATGTCCCCTCTCAGTCTTCTCTTTTCCAAACTAAACAAACCCAGTTCTTTGAGCCTTCCTTCATAGGTCATGTTCTCAAAATTATTAATCATTCTTGTTGCCAAGGGACGTACTGGCTGCTGCTTCCAGCAGCTCCCATTGGCCTGGAGCAGTGAACCACAGCCACTGGTAGCCACGATCAGCCAAACCTGCAGACATGGCAGATACACAAACTGGCCTGGCGCGCCAGGGGCTTTCCCTGCACAAGTGGCTGAACAAGTTTGGGAACCACTGTGCTAAACTAATATTTGTGTGATCCATATAACATCAGGTTGGGCTGCATGAGTGTGAAAAGACCCTTAACTTGGTCTGCTCTCAAAATACACACATATTGAAAGTGGGGAGGTAGAAGAGAAGTATTCTTTGAGGAGCAAGGGAGGGATTTTACCCCAGACAGAGCCCAGGTGTCCTCTTCCCAGACATCCCTTTTTTGTCTCATTTATTTTAAAATTCCTTTATTCAGAAATAATGAGCAGAAAAGGTTATACTTACCAGATCATTTTGCTCCCTTCCTGAACACACACTGCCCCCACTATCCAGTTCATAAACATTTCCATTATGCTTGCTGCGTTGTCTGGAAGGTTGTTGGCTTACTTCAGCACACCTAGGAAAAGGAAGCTGAGATGCATCATCAGTCAGCTGTAAGGGAATGTTGTAGTGAATAAAGTGTCTGCAGGGATAGTGGGAGAAGAAAGGTCAGCAGAGAGGTGAACGGCCAATAAGCCGTTAATCTTATGGGGAAGGTAGTTATCAGCTGCTACTTTCTGCACTTATGGTTCCTTTGAGGTGGATGGACTGGGCTGCTGCTCTCGGCTTATCACAATCAGAGCACTTCAGTAACATCGGAGTTTGGATATCATTGTCAGAATAAACATCCAATATTTAGTAAAAGCATATATTGTAGGCAATTTTATTATTATTGGATATTGTCTCCCCCCACAATACCACTTGACAAATCTTTAATGGATTTTTCAAAGGCATACACATAGTCATCAATTTCTTTAATGAGATGGGATGAATGAAGGTTGAAATTACAAGGGCATGACAGAAACTCAATATCCTTCTCCCATACTGTAGATCATTATAATATATCATTCATCTCTATCAGATTAGTATTTTAAGATTTCTGACATTTTGATTGAATGCATTGTTAGGCTATTTATTAAGAATGAGAATATGCTGATTTTCTGCAAACTTTCCTACCTGAAATAGGATTGCCAATTTTGTTTGGACATATTCCTGGAGGTTTCATTATCTGACATAATCTTTAATTAAAGATTAATCTTTAATTCCTGGAGACTCCAGGCCAATCCTGGAACACTGGCAACCTTAATTGAAAGTCTTTATAAATGCTGATCTCATTCAGGTTAGGGCAGAGCGAGGCTGGGAACATGGCACTGATCCATTGGGACAATATGTGTCGCCAGGGGAACCCAACAAGAGCAATCTCTGTGATCTCTAGAACACAAGGACTCCAATTATTACAAGTGCTTTCATAAAGCATGTATGAGAGGCTCTTTGCGTACTCCGTCCTCTACCGTTACATGTGTAAAGCCCAGTCAGAATCTGGCCCATAAGTATTGTGTCATCCATATTTGATATGGGCTTCCCTAGTCATTATGAAGTGCTGTTGGCACACTGTGGGTGGTAAATTGGAACACAATATCAAATTGTAGTAGGAGTAGAAATGGTGCCAGCCTTATTCTTATATAGTACAAGCAGCCCTGTACCAGAACCTGACTCCCTATTATAAAAAGGGATGAAAAATTGGGTTAATAATTCTTTACAGAACATGGTTCAAAATATGAGTATCAGAATACTTATTAGCACTATAGTTAACATTTATAACAGTGCATACATCATGTGTATTACTTCATACCTGTTTGTAAAGATGCTACCTAGAATTTAGGTTGATACCTAATGCACTGGACATGTGTTCTTGCATACTAATTCACCCCTGGCAACTTATTGTTGAACCATACATATTTCACCCCATGCATACTCCACAGAAAGAAAGGACTTGATTCTCCTGTGCCTTGTATCTTGTGTGGTCATTCCCATCCATATCAAGTGAGCTTAAAATCAACTCACCATGTTTTATATCAGGGTGATTTAAATAGCAATTTCAATCACCAAGTGGAAAGCCACAATTTAATCAATTTTAATAAACTTTTCCACATGTACTTGCTTTATTTTGTAGAGAAAGATGCATTCACATTGGTTGATATAACAATTAAAATGTTGATTTACAGCTAAATAGAGCCTTTATGCTAAATTTGGTACATCTTTTTTTCTACCCAGAAGGGTATATATTATGTACACTTATTTAAGCAATTATATTGCTTAATGTTCTCAGAGTTTATTGTACACTTTTAATACGTTAGCAAATTGTGAATGATATATTGCTTACATACTAGGTAATTAACTTTTTGCTCATGATTTGTGTCAAGCTACATTAGGATGGTCACTGGAATTTAATGAAACACACGACAGCATATCTGTTTTTAATTTATATGTTTTAAGAGATATAATAAACTAATTTAAATCAGATGTTTTAAATTGATTTTTTTCTCCACTGTGGTGTGATATGCCACCAAATCAGAATATTCTATTAATGATATTTCTAAACCTACTTTGCATAACTTCATGTGACTACACATGATGCAAGACAGCCAGGAATCCAGCCCAAAGTCTATATTTCTGTGGGAATTGGTATGGAAAGTTGCAAACTTTAAACATATACAGGGATTATGCTTAACCCTGCCATTTTTGGACATAAGCAGGGATTCACACTTAAAACATTGCACTGGAGTTCAGTCAGCTGCTGTAGCAGGTTGGTAATAGACTATATAGAGCCTTTCATCTTTAGGTGACCAAAAATCCAGCCTAGGTCTGAAGACAAAAAGTTGTCACCATTTGATAGATATTCAGGGGCCTGTTACATGAATTATTGACATCAGGTCAGTCTTTAGAGGATATCTGCCCACTCTCACTAAAACTACCACTGGCAGCACCCTGGCTGATAGTTTCATCAGAGAAGTCGGTGATCCATGGTGAATGGACTTGAGCGCTCTCTCCTAGAGGTACTTCTCTAGGACGTGGCTGAAAAGCAGTGTGGGGGAAGCTTGCACTTTTACTGCTTGTGCTGTGCCTGCCCTGTGGAAAGAAGCCGTTGGTTTCCAGTGTTGACCCATAAACAAGTTTCAAGATCACTCAAATGAATTTTAAAAAAATGTGGTTAGCTCATTTGATCTGTTTAGCTTGGCTCTTTGGGATGGTGTAAAAAAGACAGCATTTAATGATGGCTTTCCCTGAACTTGGAAATTCTCTTCAGATTATTTCTCCTGAATCCGTCTGTTTAGGTGATAGACCTATTTGGGTCATAAGTAAATCTAAGAAGTGTTTAACCTTAATTTTAATCTTTAAATTTACTAAAATAAAGAGCTTTTGCATATAATTTACAGTTCGGGTTTTGGTCATTTGTTCTTCCCAGTATAGAAAAATGGATTTTAACGAGGAGTGGGGGACGATGGCCTCCTTTATTTCTGAGTACGAAGGGAATAATTCACTAAGGATCTTGAACAGGAGTCATTGGGTCACACTTGGCTTGCTAGCGCACTCCACTTACCCAGAATTACCTTGCAATCACTATTTTTCTTTCATTGGACCGACGAGTGCAAATACATTACACTGTTCATTCTAACACAGCCGCGAGCTTTAGGGTTCTTTTTCCCCTAAAAACACCATTAAATAAAGTTTTAAGAAAAGAGAGCTAGGGCCTGCTTTGTTAAAAGAGACTGTTGCCAAAGGAAAACAGTCTCTTGTATTTTGGCAGGATACTATATGAACCCAGCTGTCTACCCGCAGTTGCTTTTGGCTGGATTATTTGCCAGCTTTTAAAAAATTAATTTGTTTGTTTGTCATGGAGAATGAATTTTTCACTCTTGTGAATCAGGTTTGAACTCCCCTTTATGGAAAGGCATATGAAAAGTATAATGGCATGAGTTCTTCATTCCCAACTTCCTCCCATTGGTCACTTACAGCTATTCTATGCTGGGGAGTTGCCTTATTAGCAGGAACTGAAGGGATTCCCATAGCAGAGCACAAATATTCAGGTGACCACAACTGTAAAGGGGCAATTCCAGCACAGAATAACTAAAGGATTGTGGGAACCCTGTGATGTAAGGTGCCTGCCTTCCTCTGCTCCTAGAATTTCAAATATCTGGTGAGGCTCAGAAACATGGAGAAGATTGAACTGAGCAAAATAATATATGGGGAAGAGACTTAGAAGGACCTTTCAGGGTTTTTCATTATTTGTATTTCAGTAATTCTGTCAGGCCTGAACCAAATTCCAGGCCCCATTGTGCAAGGCACTGTACAAACATAATAAGAAGGGACTTTCCCTGAAGAGCTTGCAGTAAAATAGACAAGACAGATAAAGGGTGGGAGAAATTATCCCCATTCTACAGATGGAGAACTTCAAGACAAAGAAATGGAATGACATGCCTAGGGTTACACAGTCTGTGGCAGGGCTGGGAACTAAATCTAGCTCTCCTTCATCCCAGTCAAATGGCTTAACATAAAACAATCCTTCCCTCCTCCTCTTTCAGTCTTCTACACATTCAGCTTTTTTGGCATCAGTTCTCTTTTTGTGCTGGGTCCTGGTCCATAACTAGGATTCCTAGGTGCCTTGTAATACAAATATATGTGCCTGCCTTCTCAATTTAGATTGCAAGCTCTTCGGAGGATCTCTTACTACGTATTTGTACGGTGCCTAGCACATGGAGCCTTTATCCTGGTTGAAGCCGCTAGGCATTATTGAAATACAAATAACTGTGGATGGAAGATCCTTGTAAGTCTCTTACCCACATATTATTCTGCTCAGTTCAGTATTCTCCATGTTTCTGAGCCTGCCAGAAGTTTGAAATTGTAGGAGCGGGGGGAAGGGAATGCCTAGTACTAATATAGATGCCCTGTCATGTTCCCATAATCATTTGGTTATTCTGTATTGAAATTTATTTTGATGATGGTTTATAGTGCGGTAATGCCTACAAAGCCCAGACCACGACTCTGTTATACTAGGTGTTGTACAAACACCAAACAGCCTGAATTGCCCTTATACAGTTGTGGTCACCAAAATGTGTTCCTGCCCTCCTGAGGGGTTCCCTTCAGCTCCTGCTAAAAAAAGGCAGACTCCAACCATGGAACATTACAATGCTGTAAGTGAGCAAGGAGAATGGGTTGGGAGTGAAGTCCACCTGCTCTGATTATTTTCATATATATCCATAAGGAGCAACAAATTTAGCCTCACTTTTCACTATAGTTCAGGTTAATAAACGTATTCAGTTTTGTGGACATGACTCGTTGGAAGTGCTCTAGGGTAAGCATATAATTCATTCAACAATTTAACAGTGAAGAAATTCTGGTTGTGTTCAGTACCATTGTTGGTAGTCTGTTAGCAAATGCAAGAATAATCACATCCAGAAAGTACCGTATACACTTGATCATAAGCTGGTTCGTTTGTAAGCCAATCCCGCCCCCCAAGATGGATAAGTAAAAATGGACATTTTTTATGACCTGTTCAGAAGCGGACCCTATAATGCAGGGGTCAGCAAACTTTGGCTCCTGGACCATCAGAATAAGCCGCTGGTGGGCCGCGATGGTTTGTTTACCTCAAGCATCTGCAGGCACAGAGGTAAACCTAAGTAAATAAAGTGTTCCAGCACACCAGCTGCTTTCTGTGACGGGCTGAGACAGCAACTGGTGGGGAAATTTTCTGAGGGGGAGAAGCTGGGGGTCAGGAAAGTAACCCATGACCCCACCCCTAGCCTGGTACCCCCATACTCTCCCCATTCTATCCCTTCCCACTTTTTCTGGGGAGGATGTCTCTCACCCAGCTAGAGCTGCTCTGGCAGGCTGGGGAGTACGGCTGCAGCCTGCTCCAGCGGGCCAGACCAGGTGGCGTGGCCGCTGCATCTTCCAGTGGGCTGGTCTGGGCCGGGCAGCACGGCCGCAGCATGTTCCGGCAGGCCAGGTGGCATGGCTGCAGCCTGCTCTGGGGTGCGGGGCTGAGCAGCACGACTGCAGCCTGCCAGCCCCTGAGCTGCAGGTGCAGCTGCTTTGGAGGCTTGGGGGAGAGCAGCGTGGCCAGAAGTGGAGAGAGACTGGTTCTGCCTCTTCCCTTCTGGCGCTGCAGATTGTTCTGCCTCTCCTTGCTCCCTCTCTGCTGCTTCCCTTTTTTACTAAAAAATCTGGCTTCTGAACAGGTATATACAGTACTCCCTATAGTCATGCTGCCTGTTTCATCCTATGCAGCAGAGCAGGAAAAGCAACTCTTTAAAAGTTGAGAGCTGTCAGTGACAAAAATTAATAGCTGCTCCTATACATTTAGAAAAAAGCAGAGGCATCTTAATGTATGGTCAATTTAGGAACCACCTGTTGCTTGACTGAGTAAGTAACTCCTTCAATGGCTCAGGCTCTTCTTTATTTGCATAATGCAGAGAGGCCCGAGAGTATAAGACTAGACAGGAGGCTCTTGTGGTATCTATGATGGGCAATACTTGCTGAATACGAAATGAAAGACTTTTTGTAAACAACCAGAACAAACTGAAACAAATGGATAGGTTGCAAAAGAATGAAGCTGATCATTTTGCTTTCAGTTTAGGGCTGCTACATAGAAGACAAAGAAACCTATTAGACAGGCTGCCCTCGTTTCCTCTCATTTTAGCAAAGATGACCTTCATTCAGCTAACTAGAGGTTTGCCTATTTAGTATTTAGATAGTCAAGTTTATACATTAATATTTTCTTCCTATTCTGCCTGATTGAGAGAAAGGAAATTATTGTGCACCTAAAGTAACTGTGGCTGCATTTTGAGTTAATGTTGGTAAATCTACTATAGAAATACTTCTCCATTTACTACATGATTTATATATGGATTCTTCCTGTTAAAAGCACCTGTACAAATTAAACAATCTTTTCTGACCAATGCAGTAGATAGTTACATAGCCCTTATTACCACTGCTTTTGATGTTTGAGCTCTTTTTAGCTCATATAGTTCTCCTGATGAAAGACCCTAAGAAGCATAGGCGTTGACTTTTGTTTTTGCCGGTGGGTGTTTTTGAAGAGGTGAGTGTGTTGGTGTGGGAGGAAAGACAGGAGGTACTCTGCCAGTTTTGGGGGAGGCTATTTTCAGCATATTGATACAGTTCTTTCATATTCTAGTTATTGAATGACTATCATTGGTATCTTTACTATTTAATAATGATTCAATTGTTATGAATTACATAATTACATTATCATGAATTACAGTATACTAAAATCATTGCAAACACCTACAAGCTGTCTTCACTAACGTCCCGGTTTAAAGACATTGTCTCGCTGTAACTTTTTGGATGAAGCAGTCAGCAATCTTATTTACATCTAGTTCTCTGATATTTTCTTTATGCAGGTTAAGGACAGCAACATTATTCTGTTGTGTTTGTCCCATTGATGACTGGAGATAATTTTTAAGTCTTCTGAAGCTGGCAAATGAGTTCAGGATAATATAGGCACAGTGAGAAGGATTCTTATAAATTTTCAGTACTGTAGAAATATAGTGCTTCCAGAGTACTGCAAATGACTCCAAGATCTCTTTCTTGATGGATAAGAGCTAATTTAGGCACCATCATTTTGTTGGGATTAGATAGATAGATAGTTCGGATTATATTCTGCCATGTGCATTACTTTGCATTTAACATTGAATTTCATCTGCCATTTTGTTGCCAAATCACCCAGTTTTGTGAGATCCCTTTATAACTCTTTTTTCAGTCTGTTTTGGGTTTATCTTGAGTAATTTTGTATCATCTATAAACTTTGCCACCTCACTGTTTACCCCCTTTTGCAGATCACTTATGAATATGTTGTACTGGGACTAGTGCTGTTCAAACCCCTCCTGGACACCACTATTTACTTCTCTCCACTCAGAAAATAGGTCATTTATTCCTACCCTTTGTTTCCCATCTTTTAACTGGAATGCCTGGGAATGCTTTCAGGATCATCTAAGGACCCCTAATTTAATTTAATGACAAGCCTTTTGTTATCTTAATCACCCTGCCTCTGTTTATAAACAAACTCCCTGCCCCAAGGGCAGAAGTTGTTAGCAGCACAAAGTTCATCACATTCCACACTCAAGCTCTGATACCTGGTTGCTGAGTACCCACTATTCCCCTCTCTCTCCTGCTTCCCCCGCCCGCTCCTCATGGGCACTTGAGCCCTGAAGCACCCACAGAGTAGGTGCCTGTGCTAAAAAGGGCAATTGTATAAGCATCTGTTTATAGGTTGGCTAATACAGCCAGCATTATGCTGCCATTTAAACCATTGGTCATAGTGTTGGCTTTCTGTTGATTATAAAGTGGTGTTACTGTGGATGTAATTCATTAACAGTGCCAACTCAGGTAAAACTGCTTTGAATGTCTTAAGGAAATATATATTTCTAATTGGAAGGAAAATGCTCCAACTGAGGTGTTGAATGAAAAGTGACAGTCGTCATTATTCTGGTTTACCAAAGGTTTTCTGGTTTACCAAAGGTTTTCTGTCTTCTGCAGAGACTTCTCAGCTACCTGCTGGCTATATCTCTGAGTCTGTCCCATTGATTCTGTTTAATGTTGACCTTTCACAGATCCCTAAACGCATTGCTCTGAAGCAGTTTCAAAATATATAAGACCTGATTTTGACCCCATTTACCAGTGTAACTCCGCTGACTTAAATATACACTCTCAGGTCAATACATCTGCACTGTGAATAAGCACCTTACAATCATAGACATTTAGGGCTGGAAAGTACCTAAGGAGGTCATCTAGTACATTTCCTCCCAACCCTGCTCCCTTCCTCCCCCAAGTATATCTTAGCCCACAGCTGAGGAAAAAAAACAACCTATGTACTCCTATGTAGTATGTCCAGCAAATAACTGCTCCAGAATTAGGGGTCTAAGTACTGCAATTCTTGATGCAGGAGTTAAGAAATCTTCATACTTGATGCACTTTCATCAGTAATGAATGCAGGAGGTGCTCCCATTAGCCCATGTTTCTAGTTTCTAAGGACTGATCATAGAAATTTGTCAAGCAATTGAACAAAATCTATGAATCCTTACAAACTGGCAGAACCTGAGCCCCCTGAACCAAATCCAGATGTTGCCAATTCAGCAAAGGCTGCGTGGACACATGATGATTGAGCTCAATGTCACCTCAACTTAGAAGAGCCTACATTTGGAATGACAAGCTGTCTGCATAGGCAAGTGGCTGGCTAAGAGTCTGGCCCTGGACTGGGTAGTTCTCCGTTCAACTGGCACATTCCTTTCAACCACAATTTATGCCTACAGTACAAGCTCTGTTGGTCTAGTGTTGCAATGTAGTGGTCTTTATCATAAAGCATTTCAACATGCTGCAGGCTGGGATTTTTCACAGATTCCTACAGGAGTTTGATACCCAATGCATTTTTTAGTCAGTGGGAGGTGGGTGCCCAACTTCTTTTGGGGCATTTGAAATATCAGCTATAAATATAATGTTATGAGTTCACTAAACGTGGCTAGAATCTGAACCAAATCCTCCACCCATTTGTGTTTTCACCCCAGTCTCTATTTTATAGGGCTAAGGAAATAATCACAAGAGATACAGCAACCAAACTGCGTAACCTGCAAAACATTTTAAGCTATATCTTCAAGGGGTAGGAAACATGAAAAGAGTTCGATATTGTCATCGTTATCAGTTATTTGTTTGGTTTGGGATATAGGAATAAATCAAAACCTTGGCTGACAGTAGTTGCTTCAGATTCTAATGTTTTGCCTCTAAGGCAGTAAGTGACCTAGTTCTTCCTTTATACTCTTTAGTTAGATTCATTAGAAAAGCTGTGATTAAGTTGTACTTATTAAAGTAAGTTTGCTTTCCACCTTCATTACACGTTTTTATGTATTTGTCAGGCCTTTTGCCTCATTGTGAAATGGAATTATCCCCGGAATAATCGACCTCCCCTCCAATCAAGTTGGGCTTCTCAGTTCACATCAAGAAATGGAAAGTTGCCTGTACTAATTGGCTGTGGAGACAAAATACTATATAGAAATACTAAAAAAAAATAAAATAAAAAAAAAATTGTTGAGACTCAGTAAATTGCAAGACTACTAATTAAATGAAAAAATCAGTCTTTTTTGGTCACTTTTGTGCTGCATTTATTATTACAGAGACTATAATATCAAACTTGCATTATGCATGAGGAGTACATAAAAGAAGTACAGATGACAAACATTTAAAGCTTTTGTTCTCTTTTGTCATTATGCGCCCATTGGATTCAAAGTGGTCTCTATTTGGTCTCTAATTTTGCAAGCACAAGCAATTATAGGCACTAAAGGGAGATATCAAAATCTTGTCACTTGCACTTATTTGTAGGTAGCTATTTTTATACATTTGGCTCATCTCTAGATGCTGTGTGTGGTGCAAAGGAAAAGCTGAATTCTTTGCCTACAGTGCTGCCCCTTGTGGTCATAGATCTCCCCAAACAAGTTCACCAAGCCATCTCTTTCATCTCATTCGGATCTCTCCTAATAACTCCCCTTGGTCATGCAGCGTGCTAGAAGTATGTAGGGGATGAGGGGATGGAAGAGCTTAAAAAATCCTGGAACCTTCAGGATGTGTACATGCTGCTATTGTCCTCTTATTACTGACACTCTCTTGTGCGTCCTCTGCCCCCATCTTCTCTCCCACTATACACACCCTTGTTTGTTTAGGACCCTAGCTTGCAAGCTTGTTAAATCACGGGATGGTCCTTTTGTTTTGTGAGGTACCTAGCATGTTTGGAGGTAATGAAAAGTAGTAACAAATTTACAATTTTTTGATTTTGTGTTAAACTCACTTAAGGTCAGAGAGGGATGAGGGGGATAAATCAAGATTTTTGAAGCCTCTTTCTAGCCTTGCAGAGGGTGACTTTATGCACTGACCATCTGGGGATGTTTAAGAGGCATGAAAAAGCTCTTCTGAGGGCACTAGCATTGATATTCAGAGCTACTGTGGTCTTGCTCCAGGTTCATTCATCCTTATTATACAATATCATTTTCCTATTTTGGTCTAGCAATCCAGCAGTGGCAGTGCTTATTTGTGTGTTGTGTATAGCTAGTAAATATGGTTATTCAGACCCCACTGTGTCTCTATGGCTCCTTCATGTTATGTTATATAAAGAGCAAAAGTCACAACAATCAGGGAAAAGGGATGGGATCCTAACGCAAGAATGTGATAAATACCGAGTGACCGCAGAGGGTGCTGGGAGGAAACTAATTTATGCTCAATGCCCGATTAAGTGCTCTGCATTTCTCTCATGAATCTTCCTATCAAGTGATTATACTCATCTCACACCATGGAATTCAGGGCAGGGTGCGTGAGGGAAATATCCCCAGACTGTTCCATTGGACCAGCCAGGAGTTTCCCTCTCATGGAGATCTCTGCTGGCCATTTGCAGCCCCTCTGTGCCTCCTGAGTGGCACAGAGGGGCCAGATCTCAATAGACAATCTTGCCTTTCATGTTTGCATCAGCCTTAGTGAATCGGCTCTCACCAACATGGGCTTGTTCCACAGCACAGAGTAGAGGAATTGCTTCTGCAAAGCCTGTTCATGCTGATGCTCATTGTGCTGCAATTTCTAATAGATTAAAATCTACACCATCATAATCACAGCTGCTGGTGTTATTTCACAGCACCTCTCAGACAATAGGTCAAGGAATGCTTTATATCTATGCATGCTAAAATAGTAAAAGCTTTTTAGCACACATACCCCAAGACAGACCTATTGGTGCAGAAGAACTCTTTAATATTACCAGCTGGTCTATGGCTCTGGAATGATAATGGATAATAGAACCTAGATATGGCTTTGAAAGGAAATCCTGCTGTGCCTCGTTGCCCAGAGATAGTGTCTGAGTGAGGCAGGGGAATGGCAGCATAAAAGGTGGGATTTTTCCTTGCATAGTGATTATATTTGCTCAGGGGAAAGCAGCAGAAAGATTCTGATGTGTAAATGCCTGATGTTTTCTGGAATCGTTGCCCAGTCAGCCCAGGTCAAAAGGACCTGCAGTGATCTGCCATGCTCTGTACGTGTCAGTTGTACAAGAGAGAGCTGCCAAGAGGGCAATGTAAAGTATGAGAAAAGTCTGTGTGAACTCATGTCACCTTCTCTGAACCAGCATCTCCCTCCCCATTCCTCCCACCCCAGTGTTCTACATCCCTTGTAATGCTTCCTGGGCTTTCATCTTTTTCACAACCCCAAATGCTCAGACAAAATCAGAGGTGTCCAATTATCATTTTGACTACTTGAGATGAGTTCTCTTCCCCCACCTTTCCATTTAAATTGTACTTGCTTTCATAGCTGAGGCAGAATAGAGCCCTGAGGTATCTTGTCAGTTATGAAAACTGACTTGCAGGCTTTTTTTCTGATGGTCAAACATCTTTTAAATATTTTTAACTTGTTCTAGGTGGCCATCTCAAATCACTTTATATGCATTAGTGAATTAAGTTTTCAAAATATCTATGATAGTAAATATTATTTTTCCTGTATTCTGATATGAAACTGACAAGTGACTTGTCCAGAGAGACAGTCTTTGGTAGAGCTAGAAAAAGAACCTAAATCTCCAGACTCTCAGTCCAGTGCTCTAATCACAAAGAAACTTTCCTCATTGTAAAACATTTGCTTATAGGTACAATGAGTGAATAATAATATGCACATTTCCAACTAATAAACGCTTAGTAAACTAGTACAATGGGATGGGGTATAGTGGATTTTCCATCTACTGCATTGGTTTGGATAAAATAAGAAATAACCTGAATCTCCTTTAGCTAACACAAACTAATTTGAACCAAACCCTTTACATATTTGAAATATTGTATTTACTTTAGATATATCTATTTCAAGGGAATGGATAGCTTGTGCAGTTGATATAATTGTACAGTAATCAGGTAGACTTTCCACCTTGCTCTGAACAGAATGTACACGCTCTTCATTGTCCAGACATCATCTTTCCTGGGGTTCAACCTCATTGGTGAGAACTGAGGTAACAACTAAACACAGGCCATAACTTTTTCAGCTTGAATTGGAAAAGGGCCTTTGTGAAATGGATCCAGAGTCTAAAGAGAATTATGGGTAGAACTGAGTGCTCTTGAAAATCTGGTCCTTATTTAGGTGCCCAAATGGAAGGTGAGCTTCTTTTTGAAAATCTGGCCCTTAGTGACCAAATGGATTATCATAGTCGGTGTCGCTCATGACCCGGGATCCATGTGAATTTTTCATACCTAGTAGCCCTGATTATTTTTAGTTTGCAGTGGTGGTGTAACCATGATAGCCTCTGGATATTAGAGAGACGAGGTGGGTGAAGTGATATCTTTATTGGAACAACTTCTGTTGATGGAAGAGACAAGCTTTGCAGAACTCTTCAGGTCTGATGACTTTTAATCAGGATCTGAAAAACGCTCTCAGCTTGGGTTATTACTTCAGAAACCAGTCCCCAAGTCCTTCTCTCAGTAGCTGTCTTTTTAAAAAAGAAATATCACACCCTTCAGTTCTACCTAGCAGACTATGTTTTGACTTATTTTCAGGGGCTTCACAGTTAGAACATGATCCTTTTACCGTGTTCAATACAGTTTGCAGAGAATCTGCTTTTACAGCAAGTGACTGTTCTTCCTAGTTTTGAATTTTAACATTCACGTCCCCAAAGTGCTTGTCCACAGAAATAGTTTTTAGAAATGAAACATTTTTTAAATCCACAGATTGGCAGAAAAAATATTCCCTTCCCTTGCCACACTTCCAATAGTGTCTGCAGACACCTCATGTTTTACGGCTGTCCAACACCAGCCCCAGCTAGTATAAAACCACAGCAGGCTGATTCTGTTTACATCAATGCAGATGCTGAGTTTCAAAACTGAATAAAATCTGGCTTAGTGGATTCTTGTTTTCTAATACAGAACAAATAGCATATTAGTGTTCACTAGGACAAGAAATACCAAGATTATCATAAATCCAGCTGCTATTTACAGGTGTACATAAACATACAGCCAAACTTAACCACAGGAAAAAAATTTAAAAGTTTTGCCTGTCTGGTAAGTGGTAACATCTGAACTGGTCCTGTTTAGCCATAGGCGTTTTATGAGTCACTTAGCCTCTGTCCGTCAGTTCCTCATCTGTAAAACATTGATAACACTGGTGGTAGCAATGTCAGGAGAAATTTGGGAGGAGGAAGCAGGTTCAGGAGGAGCAGCAGCAGCTGCCAGAAGATGGGCAGATCCTTATAGGCCCCCGCAGTGACATTTGAAAAGAGAGCACAGATGGAAGAGAGGTCCTGGAGCAGCACCAGAGCTGGATGTTTCCTATGGATTAAAGGAGGCAGGCAGGCTGTGGTATAGCACTCTGACACCACGTTATTTTCATAAGTACCCAGATTTGAAGTACCAGTAGTGTGAAATCAGCCTATTTCCAGCTGAACAGAAACCAGTAAGCAATGAGTGAAGAAGTTCAGATAGGTTTGGATAAGGCTCCTCTAGCCTACTCCTGAACACTTGCTTATTGCTAATGATGACAAGTCTTTGATTTAGTCCTGGATCATTTGAACCAAATTCTGCAATTCTACCACTTCCTGGCAGGGTCATCATTTCAGAAAAATTCTGGGCGGGGTGGGGGGAGGTTTAACGTTGTGTTGTCATATAGAACGTTATATCCTGCAAAATCTGGGGTGAGGGGGTGACAAAAAGTGGAAGACATAGTGGAGCATATATATCACACACCTATATGCCTCAGAGCAGTGCTGCACAATGACTCTATCCACAAAAATGTAAAGGGTTGTGTCTGAGGTTGGGATGGGGCAAAATATTGACCAAGATTTTCAGAAGTGATAAGTGATTTTTGGGTGCCTCGATTTTTGGATGCCCAACCTAGAACTCCTTAGAGGGGAAAGGGGATGCTCAGAAATTTCTCACAGCTAGGCCCTTAGGAAGGCTCAAGATGGGTACCCAAAAACTGAGGCACCCAAAATCACGGCTTACATTTGAAAACCTTGGCTAGATTATCTGAGTGTGCAGAGCTACTGGCCTAAACCCCAAAATGGTGACGGATGGACAGTAAAAATAGATTCTATCAGAATGTAGTGGTGGCTGCTTTGATAATCTGCATTGTAGGATGATTCTGTCCCTGGCCCCTAGTGGTATTCACTGTGCAAGGCCCACTTACTGTGGATCTGCATGGGGGTCCAGAATTTGGACCAGTCTGAGGTCATTGGTCTGAATAGGTTTTGCAGGATTGGACCTCATTTGTTCTGATAAATTGGGAGTTTCTGTCTATATTCATGGAAACTTTATTCTTTCAACTCTTCCTGAGTTTAATATCAATGCATGTTCATGGATGGCTTGGGGATGCTGATGAAACATGGTTTGACGCTATGCACTTCAGAATCTTTGTTTAACAAGCTCGGTTTGGCACTGTGTAATTTTTCCCATAAATTTCCCTTTATTAGCTCTTACCACTGTACGCTGATGTAATCTGACTTGTTAATATCTTTTTAACAAAAGCATGTGTGTTTTTTTTATTTTCCTCTAGCAAATTGAGATTGCCACAACAGCAGCAGAGAATCTACAGCAATCACATTTACTTAGCTTATTATGTATTTGAGTAGGAACACCCCTCTGAGAGAGAACCATGCACAACTGTATGCTTCAGTCAATAAACTCTTTACCTCAGTGAGAAACGTGTCAATAATACCTGTGGAGGTTATTAAAAAAAATTCAGAATCTCACTGTATTAATGTGCTAAAATTTATACAATTTGTTGTCTCATTTAAAAGAACTCTGGAGATGCAAACATAATTGTGCATCTTCCATCCATCATGTACTATTATTGATCCATGTTATTTGTCAGCATTAATAATTCGCTAATAGAATTTGAATGATGAAGAAAAAAGTTGGTTGACATTCATAACACAACATTAAATGGGGAAAATTTCCTCTTTTATATGAATGTATTTTATAATGGTGTCAATTTTTCATTTACTTTTTAAGATAAGTAAAAGCCTTGTTTCAGTGTTAGAATAAACCTATGCAACATTTATATCTCAGATATTCATTTTTGTACTGGAAATAAATATATTTTTCTACTATCAAAATGTTTTGACACTTGTAAAGTGATCTATTTCAATGAACGGTAATAGGAGGTGATGGCTTAGGGGCGTGAACATCAACTTTGAAATATCAATGTGCCTTGGAATTTCAGCTTTAAATCCCAGAAGGGCTGCCTGAACTCTGTGTCTCTTGGGTGCTAAATGAAGTTCTCTGAAGTTTACTGTGTGTGGATCTTTTGGATGAGATCTTCCTGCCCAAAATGTCTTCCACTCTGTGTGGCCATGAAAGATCCTATGTCACAATTTGGAATTTTGTTTGCTAAAAGGCAAATTTTTCAAAGTGTTTTTTCAAGTTTTCATTGATTTTTAAAATCCTGCTGTAGTGAAACGAGCCCATGGTGTCAAGTGACAGCTCAGCTGTTCTGTACTCGAAATGGCTATGCGGCTGTTCTGATAGTTCAATAATGCTCGTGATAATGAATTTAAGAATTATAACTCTTTGATGTAGTACTGTTACATTTAGAAGATAATGCTAGCTTAAAAATATTTTATATTTTGGCTTATAGTTGCAATGTGACAGGCTGGACTTAGACATGGTGTAAAATGAGTAACTCTGTTGCATGCACATGAGAACACTAACCTTTTAAATAGCCTTTCTCCCAATCCTTCAACAGGTCAACTAAATGTATAAATTATAACTGGCTCTATTTTCTGTATTGATTCTTCAGACATACATATTTGTATCTACTGGGTCAAATTCTGCTCTCACTTACAAGGATGTGACCCCCCGAAGAAGTGAAAGAGAAGTTCTAGCCATGTAACTGAGAACAAAACTTTCTCCTGTATAATTTAAAATACAATTATTTTAATTGTACAGTATTTTCATTTATATGTTTAATGGAAAAAATAGATCAAATTATGAACTTAGTTTCTTAGGGCTACATTGTCCCTCCTACAGAAAAACCCATGGAGATGGCCAGGAAGAGGAAACTGTAAATTTCATCTAACTG
Organism: Chelonoidis abingdonii; assembly: GCF_003597395.2. Lineage (NCBI taxonomy): Eukaryota > Metazoa > Chordata > Testudines > Testudinidae > Chelonoidis > Chelonoidis abingdonii. Next base: position 57,948,591 of record NC_133777.1, read on the forward strand.
ATTCATCCCCAGATTATGTTCAGGGAGGTGAGAAGGGCTGGGTCTTTCCCTCCATTTGGGCTGAGCCTGTTTCCCAAGATGCAATATGCCCCTCTGATTTCCTGGCTGTATGACTTCAATGGGCTTCTCCACCTGCTGCAGTGCTGCTTTTTCTGGAACCTGCCCCACTTTCTAGGGGTTTCACAGCATGCAGGGCTCCATACACAAGCCAACACAGCCTGATGTTCATTTTTTCCCCTGAAAGATTCTCTTCTTTTGTTTGTATCCTGATCCCCTTGCCTTGCTCCCTCTCTGCACCCAGATCCCTTTACTGTGAGGACAGCTCAATATAAATTGGGAAGGAAGGAAGATAGTGCAGCAGGGATACAAGATCACTCCTTCCATGGAGAAAGAGATGGAAGGGCTCTGCAGTGGGGTAAGATAACTTCATTGTCCCATAAGCCCTATGCACCTCACCTGCATAAAGCCCAATAACATAGACTTCATGTGGATGAAGTGAATTTTGCCCAACGTGCAGGTCTGGCAGTGGAAAGGGTTTTTCCAAACCCATGTTCAGTGGTCAGTAAGTAGCTAGACTCATTGCTGGGGCTAGATTTAAGTATGTAGAGCTGGTTTTAAAATGGCTTGTTTGTTGTACCCCCTGCAAAGACCCTCTCCACATATTATCCTAAATGAGGCTAACATTTATGTTCATGCTGGGAAACCAGCAGATGAGCCATAAGATTGTTTCATGATGGATTACCCCAGACAATGTATTTTTCAAAATGTTTTATGTTGTACATAGACTAAAGATCCATCCAGTGCTGGACCCTCCAAGTCATGTTTACTGTCACCAAAAGGTTAGGATCCCAAATAACACGGTAGGGAGCTTAGCCTTCAAGGCCTGTGTCACACCTGCTTTTCTGCTCCAATGTGATACGTTGGTTCAAGCCATTTGTTCTCTTAGGGGCTGTGACGTTATACTCCATATGTTTTATGGAAATATGCTAATGAGTGTGACTGGAATATGCTTTATGCAAAGAATCTCTTGTAAGGTATCATTACAAAGCTTATAATCTACTGAGTATGTTCATCCTATTTGTAGAATGTATCAGGCTTGTATCTGAAGCTAGAAATATGAAGTATTACTCTGAAGTCCTATTGTAACTATGCAAAGTGTGGGCCATTAATGGTGGCTTGGAATCTTGATGGCTCCCATTAACTAAGACAATTGGTTGTAAATGGCATTGTTTACTTGTAAGCCTTCCTGTATAGGTGGGTGCCAGCCAGTGAGTAATGAAGTCTCACAGGACATGTGAACATATCAGATGATACTGGAATCCATACTTAAACCTGGTGCTTTTCCATTTAGAAGGAAGGATGGGAACCCAAAGAGAAACAAAGGATTCCCACTTTGTGCCAAAGATATAAGGGGGTTGAACAGAACAAAGGGAGCTACAGTCATGAGAAAACCCCTAGTTACCACCTGATAGGGTGACCAGATGGCCCGATTTTATAGGGACAGTCCCGATATTTCAGGCTTTTTTCTTATATAGGCTCTTATTACCCGCCACCCTCTGTCACAATTTTTCACACTTGCTGTCTGGTCACTCTGCCACCTGAGCTGGAACTAACAAGAACTGTACCAGGGGAAAGGATTGGACCCAGACTAAGAAGGATTCTAGTCTGTGAAAGAAGCTTATTGGAACATCTCTGGGGTATTTTTTTTTTTTTCATGGAATATCAGGGTTGGAAGGGACCTCAGGAGATCATCTTGTCCAACACCTTGCTCAAAGCAGGACCAATCCCCAACTAAATCATCTGGCAATCATCATTTGGGCAACTGTGGTGCTAGTGTCCTACTTACTCCTATGGGAGCCAGTTGACTGGTGTGGGGGGTGCGGGAGGGTGAACCATGGAGATTGGACTAGGAGCTGAGGGGAAGTAGAAGATTGGGACCAGATGGACAAGGTGACTGTGACAAGGAACCATTGGGAATGGAAGGCGGGGGAAGAGAGACAGATCTGATAAGGTGCTAGGGCTCAGTGGGAGAACTGGGATTGACTGAGCAAAGAGACTGGGACATGGAGCCAGAGAGGGGGAGACTAGAGTAGGGAGCAGGTAAAAGGATTTGATTGAGATTGCATAGGCAGCTCGGGGAGGGAGACTAGGACTGGGAGATAGTAGGGGAGAAGGGGAAAGACAGATTGGACAAGGAGATGGGAGAGAAACACTGGGACTGGTAGGGAAGGAACTGGGATTGGCTGCACAAGAAGACTGGGACTAGGTGTGGGGAGAGGAAGACAATGGGAGTTGTGGGGGAGGTAGATTGGGACTTGGAAACTGGCCTGGACTGTGAGACTAGGCCTGACTGGACAAGAGGAAATGGGCTGGAATGAGAAGCCTGAGGAGTGGAGTCTGGACCTGGGATGAAGAGCCAGGGGTGAGAAAGAGAGAGGAATTAGGACAAGGAAAGCTTGGTGGAAATGAGGCAGAAGGGTTCAAGCTTGCAAGGAACAGAGAGAAGAATCTTTGTCTACTAGAATACATTTACTTCCAGATCTGGGAATGGAACCCAAGATTCCCAAATCTCTCTGTTCCTCTGCTGTCAGCAAATATCTATGGGACCCACTTGCAAAATGTGTCTTCCCCCTTGAGACTGGTCCACATAGAAGATGACAACCTACTAATGTTATCAGATACTGCATTAGCTCAAATTGCGGAGGCATGTGTAGTGGTTCTGGAAGTTCCAACTCTGTTAAAGAATCATGTGGATGTGAATATGATGCCATATTATGGATTTTTTTCTTTCTTTCTTTTTTTTTAAATGCAGGAAATTACACACAGAGGAACACACAAATTATTAAGACTGCAAAGAAGTAAAGCACTCAACATTCAGAAATGTCAGAATTAACATTGTCTTTACAACCTAAATTTCCCCTTTGTGCATATACTCCTTCGCACATATACATTAAACTACAGCCCTCAACTGCATGATCACATGCTACCTTTTCCCCCACAAGACCCTGCCTCATTCAGTGCACACAATGTAAGATTTACCTGTAATCAGTTTCTTAAATGTATGAGGCTTAGACTTATGTGTTTTTGTTTCATTTTGCTTGGTAACTTACTTTGTTCTCTCTGTTATTACTTAAAACCACTTAAATCCTACCTTTATACTTAATAAAATCACTTTTGTTTATTAACAAACCCAGAATAAGTGATTAATACATGGGGGAGCAAACAGAGAGATATCAGCACAGCTATCAGTGTTATAGAGGGTGGACAATTTATGAGTTTACTGTGGATTTATTTGGGGTTTAGGTCCCACTGGGAGCTGGGTGTCTGGGTGCTGGAGAGAGGTGACCTGCTAAGCAGTTTTTGGTGAAAGTCTGCAGCTTTGGGGCATGGACCAGACTTGAGTCTGTGTTGCAGCAGGCTACCATGTCTGGCTCAACAAGGCAGGGTCCTGGAGTCCCAAACTGACAGAGAAAACAGACTCAGAGGTAATTACAGCATGTCAGGTGACAGTCCCCACAGGGTCTCTGTGACCGAACCCGTCACAGGGGCGTTAGTGGATTTTTCACTATTATAATTCTAATATTTATTTTTCTTGGTACTGCAGTACTCTTCTTGCTCTTTATGTTATAAGGCTTTGTTTTGAGGCCAGTAATGATGGTCTGAAATAAACCAAAGGTCTTAAATCATTCAGGACAGTAGAATAATCATTTTTCCACAGAAACAGCCTTGTTTTTCCTGAGGGTTTTTTGTTTTGCTTTTTGTGCTTTACTAATGTTTTATCGATCTAAATCTTTTGTCTTTCAGTGATTTCAGTTCATGATGTTTGTGATATCTAAGAATGCATAACAGTAAAATACAGTAGCTGGTATTTTGATGTATCCCCAGTTATGTGAAAAAATACTGTCCCAGTGGGATCTTTGGCTTATTAACTATACATACACTTTTGAAACTAGACCCATACTATTTCAATCTGTCACAATGCTTTTGGGAGAGACTTAGCAGGAAACTCACAGTAAATCATTAATAACTAAAAAGAACATTGTGCGTTATGCAGTATTCAAAGCACATGAATTCTGTAAAATAAACAAAGGGAAGAAAATGAGCTTAAAAATCCATCACGAACATGACTTCTGTATGGGACCGCCTTTCACCTGAAGCTTTCAAAGCTCTTTCAGATTTAGTGGATCATTTTGTAGAGCTGCCAGCTAATGGTACTATTTGTACGGATGCTGAATGCTGTATAAATGTACAATAAACACCCAACATATATTTAGGGGTAAAAAGTGCACATCTTATTACTGTGATTTACAGTTATTAATCTTTTCATCAGCCTTAGGTCATGATCCATCTCCAACTGGAGTCAATGGAAGGTGGATGGGGCCATTATGTCTCCAGTACATCAGGGCAATTAAGCACATGCTTAAATTCCATTGAGGTCTCAAGCACACATGTAAGTGTTATGTTTTTGTTTGCTGAATTGGGCCTTTAATCTGCCTTCTAAATCAGAAAGATATTTTGGGGAAATAGCTGTAATATTTTAGATGATATTTGTATACTTTTCCTAGGACTAATTTCTGTGAAGGGGAAGAGTGAAGGAAATAGGAAGGGAGTCCCTCTTTTGTTCCGTACAGTAACTTCTTTTGGGGTGACAGTGGAGTTATTCTCTGAACATGTGCATAACTCTCTTTGAGTTACCCAGGGTAATGACTCTGTCCCTAATAAATGACAACAGAGTTAAGAAAATACAGAACTGCTGAGAATCTGAGAAAAATACTTTTTTCCCTTTGAAAAATAAAGCAGTATTTTTCCCAGTTTAATACAAAGTTATGGCAGAGGAATAAAGAGGAGGAAAGGTACATTTGTTGAATAGGTGTGTGTTTTTTTTTTGTTTTGTTTTTTGTGTGTGTTTTTTTAGCATATATCAGTGTATTTTCTCTCCTAGAAGTTAATACAGTTGAGACTAGTTGTCTTACAGATGAGTTATCTGTTCATAAAAGTGAATGCACCTCAGGGAATTTAATAATAAAAAAAAATAATACATCGTGCTTTCATAGCTTGGGTGCCATCTAAACTGCTCATTCACTCGCTCGGCCGCCCACCCACTCACTCAGTATAAATCTAGCAGTGAATTTACAACATCTTCCTGTATTTTTGACACTAGCAGTTCTGATTATTAGCAAAGGATGGTTCTGCGCTAACAAAGAGAGTTATTTATTCACTGCCAGTCTTTGGTAATTATCAATGTAGTATCATAAATAACTATGTCAAGGAAAGCTGATTTTCAAAAACAACAAATATTCCCCATTTGCCAATACAGCGATTAAACCCTTGTGTGGTAGGTATGTCTTCCCACAACAGCCCATGATGTATTGCAGTACCACAAGCTGTTGTTTTCACTGGCAACAATCACAACTGCAGTATGATTATACCCATGGTGCGATCTCAAGATGGGAAGGAAATTAACTCATGTTATTACTATAGAAATCTAGGCCTTTTTCCTTTAATTGGATCTCCTGCTATGCTAATGATTTGTGTTGAAGTTTATTGGCAGGTAATATTTAATTTTCAAAGTCTGAGAAAGAAGATCATACCAGTCTGATAGGTGGTTTTTTCCTCCTGTTTGTATGAATAGTTTGCTTGGGCTGTATGACCTTGAATCAACAAGGTTACTTTGTTATAGGAATAGTTTTAACCCTCTTTTCACACTGCCACATCCTGGAGGCCAAGAGAGGGAGAATATTTACAACTAGAGCTGGCTGAAAATTTTCCAACAGAACAATTTTCCATCCGGAATAAGCTGATTCTGTAGGATCTAAATGTTCTGTGAGAATATGTCAATTCTGTCAAAAGTTTTGATGGACCCAGGCAGGCTGGCTGGCCAATGGGTCAATCTGCCTGCTTGCCTGGTTTCCTACTAGCCCACCAGCCAGCTGTTGGGTGGCAGGCTGGCTAGCAGGTAACCAGGTAGGCTGCCTGGCTTGCCAGTTCGCCAGCTGCTCTGCTAGTGAAGAGGTGTGTTCACTAGGTACTTTGCTGGTGAGTGGGTGGCTGGGTGGGCGGGCAGGCCAGCAAAAGAGAGTGTTTCATTTTTGAATTATGTAGAATAAAATGCTGGCAACCCAGAATTTCCCATAAAACAGCAATTTCTTCTTCCATCTAACTCTACCCAGGACATATCTCATGATTTGATACAAACTCTTTGAACTGTCTTGTTGCCAGTGTGTGTACAGGTACGTACACACACACACACACACACACACACACCTGTGTACAAGTACACGTGTATGTATGCACAGTAAGTAAAAGAGCTTCTACAATACAATGGAGAGATCTGTCCCCTCTGTTGCATCATGTGAACTAAAGGAGTGATTTTCAAAGGTGAAAAGTCCTTTTGACTTTGAATGGGAGTTGAGTACCTACTTGTCTTTTGCATCTTATTAAGTTGCCAAACAGTTTCTATTTAGTCATTGTGTTTCTTTATCCTTACACAAAAGCAGCTTTTGTAGGTTCTTTAATTATATTGTTTTCTGCTATTAAAACTAATGGTAAATGAAATGCATCTACAGATAGGGTCTTGTTTTCAGAATTTCCTCCTTTTGGGCTCTCACTTGTATGTGCACAAACAGCTATTTGCTATTGCAGCAAAAGCAGTTAAGAGACCATCTCCCCAGTTTGCACACTTCTGCATGTACAAAACAAGACTCCATTCTTATAACTGGATCTACATTGTAGATTTTTGTCCCTAGTTAGAGTGCCACCAAGATATACCCAAGATATACCCATTGAATTGAAATAGAAAGAGAAGGAAGAAAATGACAACAATGTCAATTTAAAAAAATCTCCAAAATACTTAGTATGCAACATACAGGTGTTCAAACTATATTGCATTCCAATTTTTTTGCACAGTGCTCATTTCCCTTGAACCACAGAAATACATTCTTATAAATGACTAACTTGTGTTGCTTTAGAGCAGTGGTTCTCAACTTTTCGACACTACTGTACCCCTTTCAGGAGTCTGATTTGTCTTATGTACCCCCAACTTTCACCTCACTTTAAAACTACTTGCTTACAAAAACAGACCTAAAAATACAAAAGTGTCATAACACACTACTACTGAAAAATTGCTTACTTTCTTTATGCCTGTTTGAAATTTTAGTTTGTACTGACTTTGCTGATGCTTTTTATGTAGCCTTTGTAGAACTAGGCAAATATCTAGATGTGTTGATGTACCCCTGGAAGACCTCTGCGTACCCCTGGTTGATAACTGTTTTAGAAAATCTTGTTTTGGCTGGAGATTGAGTAATAATGTTCCCGGGATCACCTCTTTGTGCTAGAGAGGCAGGGGAAAAAAAATCAATGTCCTATTTTTTGTCCTGACTCCTGCACAAGTTACTATACATCAGTTATTGATTGACTGCTTCCCAATTCAATCATAAATATAATTATAAAATATCTGAAATTGAATCAGTCTCCAAAGTTTGACAATTAATCAGCATAGTGGCAAGGGAAGCAGAATATAAGAGACAGTAATCCAATTACATTATTTCTGATTTTCTGAGTTACACATCTGTATTTCTTTCAGATTAACAACTGACAAAGATATAGTGCATCTGAAGGTTTTCAAATGCTGAGCCTATCATGTAGTATATCTAAAGATTAGAAAAAAAATGGAATGACTTAAGTAATCATTTAACTGTATCATCCTGCTTACATCTTATCCAACACATCAACATGCCTATGGTAAAACTATCCATGATAATACAAAGTTTCTTTTAGAGTTGTAGTGAGATGGGAATATCAAAAGTACAGTAACTCCTGACTTAATGAAATAATGTTCACCAGGACGACTTTATTAGGTAGCTGATCTATTAGAGAACATACTCGTTTGAAGTCGTGCGATATTCCTTTATAAGGTGGTTTGGCTTGTCCTGCTCTGCCTGCCCAGCATTCCAGCCAGGGAGTGGGCAAGCTCCCAATCCCACCCCAGCAGGAGTGCTGGCTGGCCGGAATGAGGCAAGCCCCAGTGCCCCAACCCCTGGCTGGAGCGCTGGGCAGGCAGAACTGGGCAAGTCCCACTCTCTGACCCCGCTCTGCAGCAGGAGTGCCAGGTGTGTGGAGTGGAGCAAGCCCCCATGTCCCCACCCCACTATGTCTCTGCCTCCATCAAGCTTCACAATCATCATTGGTGAGTATAGTATTACATTGTTTGTTTAAAATTATTTGAAGAACTTATACTGCATATGTTTATAATGTCTTTCGTCTGGCAAAAAAAAATTGCCTGGAACCTAACCCACCCTATTTACATCAATTCTTACGGGGAAATTGGATTCACTTAACATCATTTTGCTTAAAAGTAGAATTTTCAGGAATGTAACTACTACATTAAGTGTGGAGTTACTGTAACAAAACCCACACAGAACAATGTTGCCTTCAGGTGCAGTAGCTCTCACTGGCTTCTCTAAATTGAACCTGCATAACTAAGAGCAAAATTAGGGTTTACAGTAAGTGACAATAATTACTATATCCACTGGGGACAAATCCTTCCACTTCACTATGCAGTCTGATGAAAGGTATACATGGACCTAATTTTGGTTTCAGAGTGGATGCACAAGCACAACCAAGAGCACAATTTGGCCTTGTGACATTATACTTCCTCGGTACCTACATCTGCCGACTACAGATTTATATATTCTTGTGTGGACTGTCCAAGGTTAGCCACCTTTTCAGCTCAGTTCGAGGATGCAGTTCAAGTCCAGTCTTTATAACCAAAATTATTGAGTTGTTACAAGTGTGGGATTAATCTAGTACTGATCACTTCCAGGGATGTGCAAGTGTATGTGCGTGGGTGCGTATGCAGGTAAAATGCAGATGCTTAGGAAAGTCATCAGAAAGTGGAAAAAGACCTTTAGAATGGAAATGCTAATAGGCGCAACAATTGCATGTTGTAGAATACATAACCTAAGATGATAACAAGGAGACGGATAACTCTTGTCAAATATATTTATAAAAATAATATAAACCTAATATTGTTTTTTTCCCGGATACAATAACCACCTTTTTGTCCAGTATTTCATTTTCCAGTCTGGTTGTCTTGTAAACCTTTCTCCCAAGTGCCAATATACAGCACACATGCAAAATATGCACACGCCATCCCCTTGTATATTAGTGACAATTGCTTAATTGCAAAATACAAGATATACAGTAAGTACCATAATAGCATTTCAAATGAGAACTTAATTCTTGAACGTTTATACTTCCAGCTTCAAAAAGAAGCTTGAAAATGAAATTTATGATCTATTTTATAGCTATACAGGTTTCATAGCTATATGGCTAGATTAATTATAACCCTCTATCTTTCTGCTGCCTTTCCTAGAATGGAAAAGCTGCAAGCTCCACATTACTATATGCATTGAGCAGTTGGTTTTTATACTGCAGGAATATTGCAAGTGATATTGATAGAATTGTAATTAAACTTTAAATAAACCATGCCCAATAATCTTGCTGCTAGTATCAATTTGTATGCATAAAACCACCTACACATTGATATCACGAGGGATAGGAAATTTTTAGGGACAAATGCTGACCTTTAGTGAAACTATTTCATGTGTTTTACAAAAGTGGTAGATGATGTGTGTGTGCAATTATGCCTCAATCCCAAATGCAGATTATACCTTGCTTCTCTGGTTCCAGACACATGGGAAACGGGGTAATGGCCATGGAGTAGGAGATATTTTATAATCACACCCACATGCTCATGCATGTTGAGCCCCTAATCGGCTGAGCCAAAGAACAATGGGATTTATCCTGATTCTGTACTGTATGTGCTCAGGCACTAATGTCAGATATGCAGGTTGACCTGCTACTGAAGTTGGCCATCAAAGCTGACCCACAAACAGTTTTGATAGATCCAGAAGCTTAAGGCAAGGATTGTTGTTCTGCAGCACCTGCCAGGATGATCAGAGGGGCTTGTTTTGTTACTAGGACATCTCAGTTCAGAGCCTTCCAATGGGATTTGGGTGCCTCTGTCATAAACAGATAGCTAAGGGTTAATGTTTCTTTTACCTGTAAAGGGTTAACAAAGGGAACCAAACACCTGACCAGAGGACCAATCAGGAAACCAGATTTTTCGAAAGCTTCAGGAGGAATTTTGGGTGTGTGCCTGTTGTCTGGGTGTCTTAGTGCTCTCTTGGCTCTAGAGAAGTCTCTCTACCTTCAGGCTTCTAATGCTTCGTTCCAGTGTAAGGTACAGGGTATTAAGCCATATTAGGTTTTATATTGTTTTTGTATTACATGTGGTGTAGTGCGGAATGTTTGTAATTGTATTTCTTTGGATAAGGGCTGTTTATTCATTTGTTCTTTAAAGCAATTGACCGTGCGTATATTATCATCGTTGATACAGAGACATGTTTTATGTCTTTTTCGTTCTTTTATTTTAAAGCTTCTTTTTAAGATCGTGTTGGGATTTTCCTAGTGGGCTCAGGGGGATTGAGCGCTGCAGCCTCACGGAATTGGTGGGAGGGAAAAGAAGGAGGAGGGAGTGAATTGTCCCTTCTGTTTGTGTATTGCAAGGAGTTTAAGTACAGTAATCTATCCAAGGGCAACCCAGGGAGGGGAAGCCTGGGAGGAGGTAAAGAGGGGAAGGGGAAGTGGGTTTAGTTTCCCTTTGTTGTGAGACTCAGGGCATCTCAGTCTAAGCTGGTTAATTAAGCTGGAGGTTTCATGCTGCAGTCTATTTCTGAACTCTAAGGTTCAGAAACTGAGTAGGAAAGCTATACAGGCCTCACTCTCCAGCTTTGAAAAATCTTTCTAAATCAAGCCTCTCTCTTTTCATGGTTAGGTCAGGCTCCAGCATCGCCATGAATTTCAATGGATTTAAAGCATTAATTCTCTTGGTTCCTTTCAAATTTTACAACTCAATGCGACATGTGTCTGCCACTTTCCTGTGCGCAGATGATATCCCTACTGTTTTCTATTATATATCCTTATCTCTGCCACGTAGAGAAAAACAATGGAATGAGAAACAGAAGTGGAATTGTACAGTATACAGACATGACAAAAAGGATCTGAATTCAAATGGGTATGTGCAACCTGTAACTGAGACATATAAGACTGTTACTACTTAGCTGTTGACTTTACTACCATTAACTTTTTTTTTTTTGGCTACAGATAGTGCATAGCATTTTGCAAAACACCCTGTTTGTCGTTGAGGAGCCCAAACCACTTTTATCTTGATTTTATAGAAAGAGAAACTAAAGGCACAGAGGAATTAAAATGAGTTGCCCGAAGTTACATAACAGCGTTCAAATGTCAGATAGGAAACAGATCCAATGTATGATGCAGGGCTGAGTTATGACAAGATTGTTGAGCAGCTCTTGGACTTACAGTATATAGTGGTATGCAGAGACCTTTGTGTTGTAAGTTTCACTCTACAGGCGGAAAACACCCAAGTGTTCGTTCTCTCTCTCTCTCTCTCTCTCTCTCTCTCTCTCTCTCACACACACACACACACACACACACACACACACACACACCCTGCCCCATCTTCTAAATTTTGAAAATGTTCACTAGCTCTACCCAGTATTGTGATGAGCCCTATTTCTTTATATTACTAAGCTATTACCAGAATTCTGCATGGGCAGATCATTCAGACTAGATCAGTGAAACTATATCTCAATCACAAAAATTAATTGTACACCTCATCAAAATTTGTTTTCAAACATGATACTTCATGCTGAGCAGTGGCGATAGGTGTTAACTCATGCTCTTAAAGGTTCTCTTCTTATATTCATACCAGAAGAAAGTGAATAGCAACAAAAATTCCCCAAAGAAGAATTATTTTTATTAGATTTTTGTTTTCTTTGACATTTTGTTGTCTCATTCCAATACCACCGATTATCTCCATGTCAGTGACTTTTTTCATGTTAAAGACCTTTTTGAAAGCATGGCTATATTGTTTAAAATGTAATTCCCAGTTGGTTTGAGAAGGGTTGGTTTAAATGCACATTGCATAGCAATTTTGTTAGTGTGTGTCTTTGAGGAGGCTGAAAAAGCTGAAATCTTCTTACAGTACATTGACCGACAACCTACCTAACTTGTGCAACATTCTATCCTATTTGACATTTACGAGTACATTTGTACGATGATTTCTAATTATGTACCCAATAGCAGGCTCTGTCTGTGACCTTTTCTAATAGCTATGTGTTTATATAGCCCACAGGTATAAAATATATTCACTATGAAACAGGGATTCCTAAAAGTGGATGTGCTTGATATGCATTATTGGCCAGTGGATGAGTCTTCCTGACCACTCCATACTGATTCACTGAAAATACAACAGAGCAGAACACAAAAAGTGGAACACACCAAGATTTTACCCAAACTATCCCCACAATGTTTTGTGCCATTCTGGAGAACAGGTTGCAACTGTTGCAACTAGTATTTTGTTGCATATACATTGCCTTCTAAGGGCATAAATAACATAGAAGAGAACTTTTACATATCTTAACATTGTTCAGAGGCACACTTTTACCCATTTCTGTCCTCTGCCTGTTTTATAAACAGACCAATTCCCCAGCTCCAATCAGCTCATTCTGCTCTCAGTGTTTAAAATGTCAAATGAAATGTAAAAGAAAAATAAAACTTTCAACCTCACCCTAGCTGAAAAGGCACAGCCCAGTATAAAACATAATGTAAAGCTTGATTTCCATGTTAACAATAGGAACCTTGAAAAGCTCATGCTACCACTGTTGCTTGGAGCAAATCTTTCAAAGAGCGATTTTCTTTTAGAATGGTTATCACACTGCTTCATAATTTATTTAAGAACAATTTTCTTTCCAATTGCCTATACTGCGTCCTCATGCTTAAAGTGGTTATCGCAAGCTCTACAATTCTGATCTCAGTATTTTGTACTGATATTGCCATACAGTTTCCATGCTATGTTTTTGTTACAGAATCCTGCTGGGGTTCAGTTCCTGATGTAGAGACTGTGCCATAGGCACTACCTCTTTCAAAGAATTTTCCCAGTCAGGAATGGGAAAGACTGTGTAACAGGAGCAGCAGCTAACCCAGTGCCACCATCATTCAGTCCAAATGAGAATTCTTCTTTGGTTGAAATAGTTCTCCATCTGTCAGTTTAGTGTTAAGTATTGAGTTAAGGGCCTTTTCCCCTCTCATTTGTCAGGAAAATGGAAATGTCATAGACTTGAGTAGCAGCAGTAATGTCAGGCTGTAAGACTGTGATAAATCCACATTCCATAGAAGAAGGCTTTAAAAGTGTACAGTGTGTGGCCTAAGGTATGTGGGAAAATGGTTAGTGCTCTAGAATCGGCTCTGAACACAAATATATCCTGCATTTTTATAGTGCAGTACTTAATATAGTAGGAGATGGACTTCATCCTGAGCGCCAGGTCAGGAGGCTTCATTGTGTTCTCACAGTATTAGGAATCTGTACTAAAGGTGCAGTCAGGGTCTCCCTTTGATGTAAGGCAGTTCTCATATCGCATAAATCTGGCATAACTGGCTGTATGTTACCAACTTACCCACCCCACTGCATAGGGCATGTTGGAGGTAGAGGGAGGAGGGCTGGTCAGGAGGAATGGGGCTGGAGCACATCTGGCACAGCAGCCCCAACGGATTGCTGCTATCTGTTTAAAGCAGTTCTAGTTTATGCTGCATGGCACTTTGTTTTCTGCAAACCCCAGGAATGGAGAGTCCAGAAAGCCGATTTAGAGAACAGATTCACCACACTATATTGAATTCCTAAATACATGAAAATAACTTACTTTACCCATTACTCTGTCCTGAGGAAGGACAGAGATTTAGTGTGTGGTAGAGCAGGTCAGGAATTTTTCCTATTGGCTATTCTGTGCTGGATCTCTCAATTTCTCCTGTTTAAAACTGTTCCACTTAGCATAAATAAATATTCAGGCTTAGGAGTCTGCCCAATCACTTTAATGTTGAAAGAGTCTCTGAAAGGTTCTCTCTCAACTAGCTTATCCATTTCACCACAATGCAGAGATTCTGTAATTTCTCCCTTATTAACAGATTGCTTTGATGTAGTATCAAAAACTCTCATAAAGGAATACAATTCAGTTCAATTACTTAGGGCCATCTCCTGCCCTGGTTCTGTGAATGCAGTTCTTATGAACCTCAGTGGTAGTTTTCAATATATCAAGGGGAGAACATGGCATTATACTAAAAGATCATATAGTGTATAATTTGCATGTCATCTGGCCGTATCTCTAAACTTCCTTCAAGCTCTTTCACCCAAGAGCCTTCCTTGCCTTGTGTCAAACTGATATGCAGTAACTCAGCATTACTGGGTATTATTTCTCTTAATGTAGCAGAAAGATGGTTACACTGACCTAAGGGTTTGCAAGTTGTCTAGTGCAATATGGTGCCAGTTGGTAGACTGATTATTTTTTAACTATTAAACCGAAGCTTTTACTTTTTAGAAATTGTCAATATTTCTGTTACTGAATTGTAGCAGAAGAATCTGTTTCACTTCTAAAAAGGTAATCGGTCCCTCAGTCATTTTGCCCCACTCTGTATTGCTTTCATTAAGCAATACATTAAGCTGTGGCTTAATAATACTTACCAGCTGGGGAGTCAGTGGTCAGAAGTGTAGGAAGGCCATACAGAAGTGCTGCTAAGAGAATTTCTTAGCCCTCAGTTAGGGTTACAAAAGGTTAATGCTAAGTCAAGTTGCAGGGGTCATTATCCAACCGTAGAGCTATTGCCACAAGCTATAGCTTTCGCACTATCTTCATGTCTTGCCCCATGTACAGCACATTGCAGACCTCTAATCTAGGGGTGGCAAAAAGCATGAATCGCTGTAGCAAGGTCTGGTTTGGTGAGTGAGCTGGCAAACAGTCAACTTGACAAAGATGAGAAAAAGATGCTGGTTACCAATGCCTTCAGAGACTCTAGGAGCACTTGAGTGCGAGGTGGAGCAAGAGGCCAAAAGCACCGCCACATATTTAAACTGTTGAACAAAGAGTGGACAGAGCCCTCTCCCAAGGATACTTAAACCCCTCCTTTGCAGCATACCTACAACACTCTTCCCCAAAACTACTAGCATGACAGTAGTACTCTTATCTTTTTCAAGGGAAGCATTAACAACCCCAACAACCAACAATCCCCAAATCTCCATCTTGATTTCACTACCCAACAGGATTAAGAATCTTGCAGGTGGATGGATAAGCACCTCAGAGCAAAAATGGCCTCAGCTCAACAAAACTGTGTTCCCTCCAGACATGGGTCTGCCCCATCACTGGCCAATCTCTTTGAATCCAGTTCATCTGACCCACAAAGTAAAAGCAATTCCCGCACAGCATGGGAGAGCTAACAATTTTTTTGAGCAGAGGTAAACAGTTATCAGCTTAAACCCACAAGAGAGCTCCTATTTTGCCCTGGCCTCCCAACCATTTATTTGGGCTTTGCATGGCATGGTCTCAATAACTGTGGATAAGGATGATTTTTTTTTTTACCGTTGTCATAAACAGATAGTTAAGGGTTAATGTCTCTTTTACCTGTAAAGGGTTAAGAAGCTCAGTAAACCTGGCTGATACCTAACCAGAGGACCAATAAGGAGACAAGATACTTTCAGATCTTGGTGGAGGGAAGTCTTTGTGTTTTTTGTTTGTTCGTTGTTCACTTTTGGGACTAAGAGGGACGGAAGATCAATCCAGGCTCTCCAAATCCTTCTGAATCAGTCTCTCATGTTTCAAACTTGTAAGTAATTTAGCCAGGCAAGGCGTGTTAGTCTTATGTTTGTTTTTCTCAACTTGTAAATGTTTCTTTTTGCTGGAA
Organism: Chelonoidis abingdonii; assembly: GCF_003597395.2. Classification (NCBI taxonomy): domain Eukaryota; kingdom Metazoa; phylum Chordata; order Testudines; family Testudinidae; genus Chelonoidis; species Chelonoidis abingdonii. Next base: position 57,964,401 of record NC_133777.1, read on the forward strand.
GGATTTTACCTCTGTTTGCTGTACTTTGAACCTAAAAAGCTAAGAGGAGTTACAATCCTGGGCTATATGAATCGAGTAACCCTGTAAAAGCATCTCCATCCTGATTTACAGAGATAATTTTACTTTCTTTCTTTAATTAAAAGCTTTCTTTTTAAGAACCTGATTGATTTTCCTTGTTTTAAGATCCAAGGGGAATTGGGTCTGGACTCCCCAGGAAATGGAGGGGGAAAGTGAGGGGGAAATGGTTAATGTTCTCCTGTTTAAGATCCAAGGGGTTTGGATCTGTGTTCCCCAGGGAACTGATGAAGTCCCTCAAGGCAGCCCAGGGAGGGGAAAGTTTTGGGGGGACAGGTAGTGCCCCAGACACTAAAATTTCTGGGTGGTGGCAGTGTTACCAGATCTAAGCTAGTAATTAAGCTTAGAAGTGTTCAAGCAGGTCCCCACATTTGTACTCTAAAGTTCAAAGTGGGGAGGAAAAACCTTGACAACTGTAAAAATCAGTCTACAAATGTGTTGTCCATATTGCCACCTTTAGAACAAACTGCCCTTGCCTGTTGCTGCAGAGACTTGCCACCGGAGGAGCAATTGCCCCACTATTTGGAGGAACAGCTAAAGAGGCTGAGGAGCTAAAGGAAAACCCATCCCAAACTTGTAATTCAAACCAGTGCACCCCAACAGCTCTATTCTGCTGCTACTGGTGTAAAGTGAGAAGAGGGGCTATTGCTGCTCTTGTTTCTGCGACATTAAATGGAAGCCAACTAACCTCAGTCTTTTATTCTTATAATAGAATTTTAGGAGCCCCAAAGGCTCCTAAATAAAATCATGGTCTTCTAGAGGATTGTAGGAGGACTGCGGTTGCAAGTACTCCAGGGAAGTTCTAGAGGCATTCCAGCTGGAGGGAGCTGGGGGTATTCTGTCAGTGGCTGCCTTAGGCTTAACCCCTAGCTAAGCTGTATTTATTGTTTTTGTTGGAGGGAAAACAGGTAGTTTGGGGCTTGGTGATAGAATGTGACTAAGAAAAAGGAAGAAGCTAACTGGAGCATCTATAAGGTAATTTGCTTCTCCAGCTCCTTAATCTGTTTTGCAAGAAGTTTTGTGTCTCTAAGGCAATGAGGAAAAAAGGTTAACATTCTCCCACCAAAGCCATTCATTCCATATCTGTCATCTTCCATCTCTTAATGCAATAAGGAAAAATGCTGTTTTTAAAAAGGCTTTTGGAATCATAACAAAACCCAGCTAAAATCTAGATGACTTAGCACAACTCTGGAAAATATTTCTTAAAGATTCTGTCTTCAGATAGCGGTGTGACTTGCCATGCTCTTCAAATTCTACATTAAGAGACTTGTCTGCTGGTCACATGCAGAAAGATTAGCTCCAAATAGACAAAGCAGGCAGATTTTATCCTTTTGACTTCTAGTCCCTGTTCTGCTATTATGAAAACCTTTCTAACTATAAGGATAGTTAAGCACTGAAGTGGTTTACAGAGGAAGGTTGTAAATCCCTGTCATTGGAGGTTTTTAAAAACAGGTTAGACAAACGTCTCTCAGGGATGATCTAAATCAGGGGTGGTCCATTGTTTTTTGTCTAGGTCCAGATTTCTTGGTCAAGGAATAGTCAAATTCCAGAGAAAATAATAAAAAAAAATTACAATAATGATAATTAAAAAAAAAAAAGATTTGGGGGTCTGTTCAAAAGCATCTGGTGGTCTGGATTTGTCCCACAGTCCACCTATTGACTACCCCTGGTTTAAATATACTTAATCTGTATCAGCATGGAGGCGTGGACTAGATGACCTTTTGAGGTCCCTTCAAGCCCTATATTTTGATTTAGATTGCATTAATTATCATGGTATCTGAGTACCTAGTCTTGACTTTTATTGTGATTTGCAGGATTTATTTTCAATTACAATAATATCAAATGAATCTTTACAGCAGAACTGCAGGGGTCAACTATTCACGCTAAGGCCATGTCTACACTAGCAAGCTTACAGTGGCATAGCTGTACTGATGCAGCTGCTCCACTATGAGGTCTCTCATGTAGCCACTCTATGCTGACAGGAGAGAGCTCTCCTGTTGAGATAACAACACCACTTCCACAAACAGCAGTAGCCATGTTGGCGAAAGAAGCTCTTCCACCACTATAGTGATGTCCATGCCAGAGCTTCTGTGGCATAACTTATGTCACTCAGGGGTGTGGGTTTTTTTTCACACCCTCAGAGCGATGCAAGTTATACCGACAAAAGTGGTAGTGTAGATGTGGCCTTAATTATTGATAGCCATTGAAGTTTGATATTCTTGAACAGAAAGGAATTCATCTGCAAATGTTTTGCTTTTGCAATGCATTGTGTTGCATAAAGAGTTGTGTTTGATTAGACAAGTGTAGCATATACACTTATATATTCCCTGCATCAGTGGTTCTCAAACTTGGGCTACCGCTTGTTCATAACTAGCTACTTGGGGAAGAAATATTTGATAACAGGCTCTCCAGTCTAGTAGACAAAGGTACAAGAAGTTCCACTGGCTGGAAATTGAAGCTAGACAAATTCAGACTTGGAAATAAGGCATAATTTTTTAACACCGAGGATAATTAACCTATTGGAACAATATTGAATTCTCCATCAGTGGCAATTTAAAAATTGCTGGGATCTTTTTGTCTATAAGATAAGCTCTAGTTGAAACAGGCATTAGTTTGGGGAGTTTTGTGGCCTGTGTAGGTGGGAAGTCAGACTGGATAATTCTGCCCTTGGAGATCATGAATCTTTGAACGGGTGGAATTCTCACCTGATATCTTCCTGAATCCATTCTGGAAGCGCAACAGTCTGCTGATGGCTTTAACATGGCTTTGAGTATAACATGGTACACTTTCTCTTTAGATCAATTTGCAGGTAACTCATGAATAAGGCACCAATGGATTAGCAGGGAAATGTACTTTAGGTTGCAATGTCTTTCCTTAAGCTGCTGTTGTTTTGTAAGTATTACAGTAACTCCGTCCCCTCTCTCTCCACCCCATGCAAGTTGTCTAACTCACTCTTTAATACAGAGGAGCAGAGGTGAAAGTAAGCCGGTACTGTCCTTCCGGTTGAGGCCACATCCTGGTCAGGACTCTGGCATACTGGTAAGTCCTTTCAGTTATTTTCTGCAAAGAAGTTACATTTTGCCCGAGTTTCTGAATTCTCATCCAGGTGTTCCAGTTCTCTGATGATCCTCTAATGTGGGAAGGATGGGTTCTTTATGGGCTTTGGTGTGGTCATGACTGAGGGAGAAAAGGGCATTTATTTGAAGAGGTACAGAAGTTTCTCCCTATAAAACCCCACCAGGGCCAATTCTCTGCAGTTACACTAGTCTAAATTTAGTGTAACTCTAATAGAGACATTCTGCATTTACGATAGACACAACTGAGAGCAAAATTGTGCCAAGTTTTTGTTTGTTACAAAATAAAGCAACAAATATGCTTAAATAGATCATAACACATAAGCCAGGTTCAGAAATTTTGTTCTTAGCAGATAGGGCTATATTCAATTGCTGTACAAGTGCTTGGGTGAATGTAGCATGAGCTGCTCCCCTCTGGAAATATTTCACATATGTGATTGCTGCTATGCAGTATATTATCATTTACTTAATGTTGGTTTTGTGTCTTCTAAGCTGTATAAATCTATCAATCCAATTTGTTGATCAGATACCTTTTAGGTTTCATATTTTAATATATACATGAAAGCAGGAAAGAAGCCTTGTGTCTTGGGGCAGCCTGCTTTGAGAAGAATTATCAAACTATTTACTGGTAGCCTGTGTAAGAAAGCTGGACCTTCCAAATGAGATTAGTTTCATGGAAATAATCCATTGTAAAACAGTATATTTCAGGAACTGAGGCCTTTAGATGGTGCTACTACTCAATAACTAACTTGGAAAGGGAGGCTTTTCTCTCTCCTGTTTCCTTCTTTCAGGAGCAGTTGTATAGGAAACAAGAAGTCACTAGAAGCAATGGAATCAACAGAAGTTGTGCCTGGCTAAACAGGGGCAGATATAGCCTATGAAGTCTTATATAAATTTTATAATCAGAGGCATGTAATAGCAATTAATATTAGTGAAACAGGTAAAATGTCCTGTCACAGTTACCAGACCAACTGCACCTCTGATCCCTCCAGCTGCAACCCTTTTAGGTCAATTAGCATCATGTCTTTCTTGGGGCAAAATATTCAGTCTTCCCACTCCAACCTGGGCTGGGCTGCAGTCCCTTGTGAATTAATCGTGCTCACTTCTGCAGATATGATGTATGTGTAGACCTTGCAATTCAGTTGCAGGACAACAGTAGTGATAATTAAGGACTAAACAGCCTCCTTAAAACAAAGTATTTATTTAGAACAAAAACATTTAAGAGAAAACACATCTTAAAAATAATAATGCACACTGCATGCATATCTAATCCTTTCCTAAGGGTTCAGGTTCCTTGGATCTGGGAAGGCCTAGTTCCTTCAGGCTCCTCCTCAGCCTGTCTCTCTAGCCAGCTCGGACAAGTGGCTCCTCCTCCTTCCTCTCAGAAAGGCTTGGTTCTTAGGCCTGATCTACGCTGGCGGGGGGGCGGGGGGGTCAATGTAAGATACTTCGACTTCAGCTATAGTATTCCCGTAGCTGAAGTTGCGTATCTTATTCCAACTTACCTCCCATCCTCACCGCGCGGGATCGACGTCTGCGGCTCCCCTGCCGACTCGGCTACCACCGCTCACTGTGGTGGAGTTCCAGAGTTGACAGGAAGTGGGCTCAATCCCTGATAAATCGATTGCTACCCGCCGATATGGTGGGTAGCCTGGACGTACCCTAGGTTGCTTCTTAATTCCTGGAGGAGATGTGGTCACTCTCCCCCATGCAATTATATAAAGTTCCTGGCCCACAAATTTAATACAGTAAGATCTTCCAAAGATACTTTTAGGGATTGCGGTACCTGTCACACCCTGCTAGGAGGAAAGATGGAAAAATTGCTTTTAGAGCCAACTCCAGGGCCATTTAAATCTATCCATCATGTCAGTGTATATTCAGAGCATAGTGGCTTTTCCAACTAATACTACCTTTGATGAACAGGTGAAGGTTGTTTACATTTCATTTAGAAGCATGTTGGCAAAATAGATTTACAGTTAACAAATGCATATTACTTCAATATGGATGTGTGACATGAATTTCAACTAAATCAATAATCTCTTCTTAGAAACATTTGAACATTCTGTATTGTTACACTAGAACAGTGTTTTCCAAACTTGGGATGCTGCTTGTGTAGGGAAAGCCCCTGGCAGGCTGGGTCGGTTTGTTTATCTGCTGTGTCCACAGGTTCGATCGATCACGGCTCCCACTGGCTGTGGTTCGCTGCTCCAGGCCAGAGCAGCGGCCAGAACGTCCCTTGGCCTGCACCACTTCCAGCAGCTCCCATTAGCCTGGAGCAGCAAACCGTGGCCAGTGGAAGTTGCAATCAGCCAATCCTGCGGATACAGCAGATAAACAAACTGACCTGTCCCATCAGAGGCTTTCCCTAAACAAGCTGCGTCCCAAGTTTGGGAAACACTGCTCTAGAAGAAAAATCAAATCCAAACATCAAATATGAATGCGCTGGCATCTTCTGAAATCACAAGAGTACTAATTGTATGAATTCCGTGTGTTAGTGACACACAATCCTTCCCTCCCCCCCCGTCAACAAGTATAGTAGTGAACAAAATCATTGTAACAGAGATCCCAGGTAAAATACATCTGATTCTGATAGTTTATAAGAGTGTAAACCAAGATCAAGTCCAGTGACATCAGTGGAGTTACACTGGTATAAACAAGATCAGAATCAGTGTCAGAGTCTACAGTATGGTGATGGCACTGTCAAGGTTTGAACTATTTTTTGGAATGTAGATGCACTCTATTTTCTCAAGTTTTTTGCTGGGTAAAATCTCTATGATCCCTCCTGCTAAAACTTCCTCCATTTTGGAAATGATGTTTTTTCCAGAAGAGTACTGCTTCCGTTTAGCTCTGCAAAGCAATTGCACAGCATGTGCAGAGAAAGACACCAGTTAAAAATCTTTTGTATGTGGTGCTGGGATCAATAAGTTTGACTTCAGCAGTTAGTTTCCTGGGACTGAACAAAACCTCTTATCAGCTTCTACCACATACAGTAGTTCTGATTATGAGCAAAATTTAATTTTCAAGTAGAGAAGCAATTTGTTCATCCTTGTGTAAATGAAGGGTAATTGGGAATAAAATAGACACTGTCTTGAAATAAAAACTGTGACAAAGTTCCTCCTCTACCTTGATGGGTCCTGTGCTTATTGGCGGATTTGCTCACCTCACAGATTCACCCTGTGGATGGGGAAACAGCCCAGAGACCTTCCCCTCTGGTAGAAGCCACAGTCCAGGTCAATTCCTCCTGTGTTTGATCAGGAGTTGGGAGGTTTGGGGGGAACCTGGGCCCCCCCTCTACTGAGGGTTCCAGCCCAGGTCCCTGTGGACTGCAGCTGTCTAGAGTGCCT
>NC_133777.1:57971486-58084900 GCF_003597395.2 Chelonoidis abingdonii
ATCTGGTACGTGCCGACAGTAAACTCGTTAGCCTTCCCGTGGCCTCCCCAACTTCTTATTTTCCTCCCGGTTCCCATGGGTCTGATACGTTGTACTTTCAGTCCTTATGCAGTAATCTCTCATTCTCAGCTTCTTGCACACTTCTGCTCCAGTTCCTTCGCCTGGGTTTCCTTCCTCTGGCCCTGGCTTTTGGCTGATGAGTGAGCCCTTTTATAGCTCAGAGGGCCTTATATTAGGTAGGTGTTTAACACTCATTGACTTTAGAGGTTAATTGGAAGTTGGTCGTTCCTCAGTTGCTGAGCAGCCCCTGTCTGGTCACTTGGGAACAGAAAACGCTTTCGTGGCCGTATTCTCCCTTCCTATGCTGCTGTTCACCAACGGCTGGTCTAATACAGAAGATAAAAATCGCTTTCGGTACAGCAAAGGTCCTCTAGCCGTACCTCATCGTCTGACAAGTGGCGAGTAGGTGAAAGGGGAATGAACCGACAGTTCATCAAGTGATTCATCTGTTGCTCTCCAGCATTCGAAGATAAGAGGTGGGAACATTCCTGCATCTGCTAATGAATCAATCAATGGTATTTCATAATTAATTTAGCCTCTTTTTTTGACTGTATGCCTTGGCTTCACAACATCCTGGGAAGGATTTCATTTTATATGTATAGTTGGGATTATGCTTTCCAATGTGCATTACTTTGCATTTATCAACATTAAATTTCATCTGCCATTTTGTTGGCCAGTCATTCAGTTTTGAGAGCTCCTTCTGTAGCTCTTCACAGTCTGCCTGGGTCTTAACTATCTTTAGTAATTTTGTATCATCTGCAAATTTTGCCTCCTCGCTATTTACCCCTTTTTCCAGATCATTTACGAACATGTTGAAGACTGGTCCCAGAACAGACCCTTCAGGGACCCCACTATTTACCTCTCTCCATTCTGAAAACTGACCATTTATATCTACACTTTGTTTCCTATCTTTTAACCAGTTACCAATCCATGAGAGAACCTTCCCTCTTATCCTGTGGCAGTATATTTTGCATAGTTTGACCTTGTCAAGGGCTTTCTGAAAATCTAACTACACTATATCCAGTGGATCCCCTTGGTCCACATGCTTGTTGACCCCCTCAAAGAATTTAGTAGATTGGTGAGGCATGATTTCACTTTACTAAAACCATGTTGACTCTTCCTCAACAAATTATGTTCATCTATATGTCTGATGATATTGTTCTTTATTATCGTTTCAACCAGTTTGCCCAGTACCGAAGTCAAGCTTACAGGCCTGTAATTGCAGGGATCACTGCTAGAGCCATTTTAAAAAATTGGCATCACATTAGCTATCCTCCAGTCATTTGGTACAGAAGCTGATTAAATGATAGGTTACAGTTCTGCAATTTCACATTTGAGTTCCTTCCTTGGATGAATACTGTGTGGTCCTGGTGACTTATTGCTGTTTAATTTACCAATTTGTTTCAAAATCTTCTCTAATGATATCTCAGTCTGGGACAGTTCCTCAGATCTTTCACTTAAAATGAATGGCTCAGGTTTAGGAATCCCCCTCACATCTTCAGCCATGGAGACTGATGCAAAGAATTAATTTAGTTTGAAGGAAACTGTTGCAAATCCTCCCCAAAGCCCTTATGCACCCCCCCACCCCATCCCTGACATCAGTGTAATTATTTCCACATGAAGGATCAATCTCCTATGTTTTATCATAATGTTTGCATGTTGGTCTATTCAGAATTGTTCATTAGAGATAGAGCTCCAAAATCTAGACATAGACCCATTCCACACTCCACAGCACATGAATAACTCCTGTTGATCTCAAAAGGAGTTATGCACAGAGTGAATTTCAACCATATAAAAAGGGCCAGAGTATCTTAACCCCAGAGTTGAGGTCTTGAGTGGGGACTTCAGTAATGCATAAGTCTTGTGTTGGCTCTCTGCATGCAGGTAAATTTCACCCATAGTGCATCAAGGGAAGAACATTACTTTTAGATTGTTCTGCTCATGCCACCTGTAGTGGGGTGGTTACCCTGCTCCTGAAATGAGGAATGAGAACAGCTGGGGGAAGCTGACTGAGTAGCTGACCACACATGTGGCCAGCTCAATCAGGGCCCAGCTGGGCCTGATAAGAGGGCTGGAGGCCAGGAGCTACAGGCTCTTTCTTTCTCTCTATCTCTCTTGCAGTGGAGAGAGAAGGATCTGGCTGCCTGGGCAGAGGTAAAGGGCACCGGAATTCGGGAGGGACACGGGGGCCTAGGGCAGGCAAGACATTGTCCAGAAAAAGGCATTCTGAGTGCTGAAGAGCTAATTCCCAGGATGACCAGCAGGAGATGCTGCGGTGGTGAGTTTTCATCACTATACCGCCACTCTGTCAGGGACTGTAATTTCCTTCTGTGTTTGTACAGCACCTAGCACACTGGGCTTCATGATTAGGATTCCTGCAGTATTGGGACTACTATAGTGTTACTGCTATCTATCATGCATTCAGAGCCTTATCCAACTTATTACATGCTGACCACTCTGTTCTCACCCATGCCACATTCTCTTATGCCCTAGCTACAGAACTAACTGCTCTTCTGTATTCTCTTCCCACTTTTGTCTTCCATTCCTAATGCTACATGATACATTCTGCCTTCAACTCCCTCCCTGAACCTGATCTGCCATGCCTTTACTCTCCTTTCTCAAAGTACAATTATAGTCTTGAAAACAGCCTAATCTCACTCAACAGGGCTGCTGCCAGTGTGTATTCAGCACTTCAAAGATCAGAAAAATATATTTTCTTCCTCCTTTACTTATTTTAGCCGTGCAGAGCCAAAACAGAATAGAAACTGCAGTCCACTCTCTCGCAGCTATTTCATACATCAGCAACAGAATTGTGTACCAAATTCCACTCGTTTACACCTGTGCAAACCCATTAAAGGTAATGAGACTGCACAAGTATCACTGAGGGCATAATTTGGCATGCAGGTTTTTACTTCTTGTCATGATGCATGAGAAAGAATAAACTCCGTTTGCCTTTAAGAGCACTGGCTGAGATTGCAGGGTTGGTACCTGGGGAAAAAATATTTTCTTATTTATAAATTGAGCTCATTTGATATGGAAATCATTGAGACGCAATAATTGCATTTTTACAAGGATGCTTTTTAGAGTATAATCACACTTTAAGACTCACTCTCTAAACGCCATTAACATCTCTCCCTCTGGGAGTGAAGACTCTACTCGCGAGAGAGGAAAAAAGTAACTGAAAACCAACCAAACAAATAAGATGTGCGCCAAGCATCTCTGCTCACTCAACCCCAGTTCGGCGAGATACTTATGTACGTGTGGACCTTTAAGCATATGTGTTGACTGAGTCAAACCAATGGGACTCATGGATCTCTTCCAACAGAAATCTCTGGATAAATCACTTGTCACCACTTCTGGTCCCATGAAGAACAGCACCAGAGAGGGAAGCTACCTAGAGGACCCTTGGTGGGAGGGGGAAGCTTGGTTGGTCAAGAGCTATTAGGCTCTCCCAATGAGTTCAACAGAGACAAACTCCACCTGAAATCAATGAATATGGATTGTAGGATCAGGTCTGGTATTCTTTATTGTTAGCCCACTTCTTTCTTCTGAATTTAAAATGCTAGGTTGAGATTTGGCATTTTTTAGCAGCAAGTTTAAGTGCACATGCTGGAGCAATGCAAAACTGATGTTTTAGCATACTGTGGTATGGAGCGTGTGAGCTGAACACAGAACTTGGAGTGCAGCAAACTGTAAGTTTGCTACTATTGAAATGTTTGAAGCCTATAGGCCCTGAAGGCAGCTCTTAAACTCTTCTGTAAGTTGACTGGCCCTTCACTGTTCGCTTTGGATAGAAGTAACAGTCACAGTCTCTTTTCATTAACAGAGGAATAAATTTTGTTTTGATTTGATAGCAGACTAGCAAGGGTTTAATTCCCTGATCTTCTGTGGAAGGGTGATTGATCCCAAAGTCAATGGCAAAACTCCCATTGATTTCAGCTGGGGCAGGGTTTTGGCTCATTCTACCCCACATCTCCTAGTACCTGATGCAAAACCCATTGAAATCAATAGGAGTGTTTCCATTGATTTCACTGGGCAGAGGAGATTGGGTGAGGAAAGGGCCTGATCCTGCATTCTATCTCCCTCCCTCATCTTCTGTACTCTAGCTGTACTACCTGCATGTTTTACTCAGTGCTGAGTCACAACATACAGTACTTGGTCAGTTACAGAGTTGCCCTAAAGGGGGTAAGCAGTTTGAATAGGATGGGTAAATAAATAAATTAATTAAACTGCTTTAAAGTGTGGTTATATTCTGAAAGGTGTCAATGTAAAAATGGGCACCTTATTCAACAGCTCTGCACTGTGTGTGTTCAGAGTCCAGAGTTGTTCCTTCAGGGACAAAAGTAAAGGTTTACAGTTTCTCACCGCTGTTAGTCCTGTGATCCTAACCCCACTGTTGGAAAGCAACCTGGATTCACTTCATCCTCATTGTCATAAATAGATAGCTAAGGGTTAATGTTTCTTTTACCTGTAAAGGGTTAACAAAGGGAACCAAACACCTGGCAGAGGACCAATCAGGAAACCGGATTTTTCAAAGCTCAGGGGAGGGAATTTTTTTGGTTCTTTGTCTTTGTCTGGCTCTCAGCTATGAGAGGGGATCTTTTTCTATCTGTAAGCTTCTCATCTTCAGTTTCCCAGTTGTAAGTACAAAGGTAGCAAAACAATAGGCTTTTATATGTTTTGTTTTGTATTTACATGTGTGTGTGCTGGAATGTTTAAATTGTATCTCTTTTTGAATAAGGCTGTTTATTCATATTTTTCTTTTAAGCAATTGACTCTGTATAATTGTCACCTTGATACAGAAGATATTTTTATGTCTTTTTCTTTCTTTTTTATATAAAGCTTTCTTTTTAAAACCTGTTTGAGGTTTTTCTCTGGTTAAGGCTAAGGAACGAAGGGAGGGGGGAAATCTCTTTGTGTTAGCTTGACTAGGTTTGAATGCATAGCCTCAGGAGAGGAAGGAGGGGGGAAGGTAAATTGCCCTCTCTGTTTTGCATTCAAGGAGTTTAAGTACAGTATCGCCCAGGATAACCCAGGGAGGGGGAGCTGGGGATAAGATAAAGAGGAGACAAGGGGAGGAGGTTGTTTTCCCTTTGGTGTGAGACTCAGGGGTTCTGAGTCTTGGGGTCCCCCAGAGAAGGTTTGGGGAGACCAGAGAGGGAGTCAGGCCCTGGAAATTCCTGGCTGGTGGCAGCGAGATCAGATCCAAGCTGGTAATAAGCTTGGGGGAGGTTCATACAAGCACCCAGATTTTGGACGCTAAGGTCCAGATTTGGGAAAGATGCTTATGATACTCATACACAACTGTTCAAGTTCCAATGGTAAGGCCAGATTTTGCCCTCTTTGACTGAAGAAGCTGGGGTTGCACAGGTGCATGGTAATTGAGACAGCATGTGCCCTGCAGAATCTTTATTACTGAAGATGAGGAGGATGCATGAGCAGGACATAACCCAGATTGACTGCCAGACCCAGGATTAGTTTGCTAGCCTGGCAGTTGGATAGCCTGTCTTGTGTTGTCATCTGAGGGGGTAGGGGAATTGATTTTAGAAGATATAATAAACCTGGAATGCAACAATACCATTTTTACCGTCACCTTTCAGAATGCAACACACTTCAAGAGCTAACAGTGCCATTTCCATAGTCTCATTAGGCTGAAATAAAACTTCTGGAAATATAGTGTATCTTCATGTCTGACTTTAAAAACTACTTATCATTGGGCATATTGATGCAAGTGAGTTAAACTGATTTTAGCTGACGTAAATTCACATTAATCTAATAACCTTCTGTTCTGGATAAGTCAACAGAATTACAAATGCTGTAATCTCATTTTCTCTGCTGCTCAGTTGTAGAAGTTGTACACAAATAGCGAAAATAAATGGCTGTCAATGCTGAGAAAGCAGGAATAAGCATGACTCTTTCCCACAAATCTTGTTTCATGTTATGTGCTACAAGACTACTGAATAAATATGTATCTTTTTGGAGGTTCCTTACATTTTGCAAGCAAGTATTTAAACAAGGCAGGAGGACAATTACTTTTCTTCAACCTACAAGTGGCAGAGTACATGTACAGAAAGATCTTTAGAGGCACAAATGACAATCTGGTGCCTAACCCACTTTGACAGTAAATGGGAGGTTGGTACCTACTCAGTGGGAGGCAGGTGCTGAACTACCTTTGAAAAATCTTCCCTGTAAAAGTTACTTCAGTGAAACGGTAACTTAGGAGCTAATTGCCTCTCAAAAAATTAACTTGGGAAAAGGATCGTCCTCTGAATTTTCTTTTGACTTGCTGAATTGACATGACATTACTTTCAGTCCACAGTTTCCAGACCCTCTTCAGAAACTGCAACTCCACCCTTATGCCAGGTCCAGCACTCCTGTTACTGTTTTTATCTAAGAGCATCTTTAAAGGGGCATCACCCTCCTACCCAAGCAGAATGGATCAGGTTGGATTCAGTGGCTATGTCCTTGACGTGTCCTAAACTGTCTCTTGTGCACTGACCTATTTGGAGACAGTATGGAGCCCTCCTCCCTGTGCAGGAAGTGCACGGGGCCAAATTCTCTGCTCTGCTCTGCTACACCCACGGTAAACCCTGACTACAACAGGATTGCACAGTGTAACCGCCACAGTATCTGATAACTTGGAAAGTGGCTGTTGAGAGCTTGCTAGACTGCTATCAAGTCTTTTCCAATTTCTATCTCAAATACTCTGAGAGCTGTAGAGATGTCTTAAGAAATAATAGACATGTAAAACACATTCTAAACACATTTTTGCAGTATAAACTGTAACTGCTATGAAAGATCAGTTACACTTCTAATTATAATGTATCCATTTCCTGTGCACTTCAAAGAGAGATTTTTCTTCTTGTCTTTTTTAAAAAAGAATAAACTCTAAGAACGAAGAAAATGAAGATGATGGAATAGCTCAGGGCTATAAGACTTTCTTTCTAGGTAACCAGCTGTAGTATAGCTGCTGAGTTTTGTGCAGTTCCTTGTGTAATGGTTTATGTGGATAGTTTGTAGGTATGCAAATTGACTCATTATAGTTTGCATTCTTAATAATAGTTTATATTTAACTATAAATGTATGATTCCATCAGAGGGGCAACTGGGTTTACAGGGAGTCCCAGGAACCTGGGGGAAACTCAGTAGCTGGGAGTGGAAATCTTCAGGGAGAAGGATGTGTAGGTTCTGGGGCAAAGATGAGGGTGCTTGCAGGTGTGCTGGATAGGAGCTGGGGGGCTTGTCTAGTCAAAGATGAGGGCAGTCACTGGGCTGCGCAGCAACTAAGTTTGTGGGGATGTCCCAAGTGATAGAGTGGAGGAGAAGCAGGGAACACCTGGGTTTCAGGGTAGTGTTTGCAGACAAGATGAGGGCTTTAGGCGATATGGCTGGCTGGGATGGTTGTCTACTGGGTGAAAGCTGGGGGTGACTGAGTGGATGAGTGACTGATGGGCAAACTAGCTGGTTCCTGGGTGGGGAGCTCTGGAGCTGGAGCAAGTATTGAACTACCTTCATCTTTAGTTGACACTGATGCCTATTTTTTCTTCTGGCTGCCTTTCCTCTGCCTAAATCCAACATGGGGAAACACCAAGACAGAGGCTGCTCGATTGCCTGGTCAGTAGGCACTACAATTGCAGCCATTCCTACAGCCCAGATGAATGTGTGATATCTTAGGGCTGCTAAATGCATGAGTGTCATGCAAGATGCCTGGCAGTCCTGCTTAAATCCCTGATTAAGCAAGATATTTGAGCACATGCTTAACTTCAAGCTTGTGAGTAGTCCCATTGTATTAAAATATTGTAAAAATTATTTGAACAATGAATACAGTGGGACTACTTGTGCTTTAAATTATACATATGTTTAAGTCCCATGGTATATTAGGGCCTGTTTCTACATTAGATTGATAGTGACAAAAATTGTTGCCATTGGATACATGGCTTTGGATACATTGATTACATACGCTTATTAAAACCTGGTGGTGGTCTAGATGTGGTTCCTGATATACAGATGCTTATGTGCCTGCATTCTTAGAAGAGAAAAGGTGGGTGAGGTAATATATTTTATTGGACCAACTTCTGTTGGTGAAAGAAACAAGCTTTCAAGCTATGCAGAGCTCTTCTTCAGGTCTTTCTCAGCAGAAAAGCATGATGTACCTAGAGTCATGACCCTCCTCAGTGCACCACACAGCTGTGGGAGATGTATTTCTCCATGGAGCATGGCCCATAGTTTCTGTATTTGCTCAGCTCAAGTAGGCAGGGGCTGATTTTAAAACATGCCAAACAACTGTAGTTCTCACCCATTTTCTGTTGGAGATAATATTGTACTGTTCTGACCTTTCTTCTTTGTCTCACTAAAACTGGTTTGAAACTACAAGTACCATATTATGGTAAGCCTTCAGCAAATATTCTCTTCTGAAACAACCCCCTTGGTACACCCAATTCACATGGTGCTTGATATAAATGTCTGAAAAACAATCATTTTAACAATGTTGATTTTATTATAAAAGTCATTGCAAGAGAAGTTTAGCCTTGGCCAAAGCTGCTTAGCTTCAGATCTCTCCCCTCCCCTCTTTCTGTCAGTAGCCATATAACAGTTTACATCAACAAAGCAAGATTGTTGTCATCTTTACTAACACAGATTCTAAAAAAAATGTCAGATTCCTAGCTAAACGTGCTTATGGATACAAGAAGTTAATTAGCTGGCATTCAGACTAATGTTACTGTGAAATCCACTGTAAAGCTAATGATTATAATGATATGGTCTCATTAAAAAAATGCTATAGGTAAAGAAAGGGAACAATGATAATTTATTAGTCCAATCAAGTCAAATTAGGCTTGTACCAATATCACGCATCTGATTCATGATGATCCTTTGGAAATGTGCCTTTGGCTCACAGTGTTGAAAGTTATAAAGTGTATCAGACAACCTAGCTAAATCTCCCAAATTCAGCAATCTCCAAATAAAATGTATTAATGCACAGTGGTGATGAGACATCTTTTATTAGCTCTTTCACAGGTGCAGGATTTAGAACTCCCACGTCGGCTGAAACTGTTTTTGGTTACCATGATAGAAGCTGAACTTTCCATCATTCAACCACACTGCATCTCATCAGCAATGCTGTGTAGCATAGCATCTCATCTCATCAACACTCTTTCTTAGGGACATATTTCCCCATTATTATTTGTGTTTATAAGGAAATACATGTTGAATTTGTGTTACACTCTAAGTCCCATGTAATGATGGGGATGAAATGTCATGTCATGAGACATCTGCAGCAAGATACCGTGATTAGACCTCACCAATATTAATTTCATGGGGTCGAAGCAATAATATGATCCAGTTCATGTTGAGGTGCTTTAACAAGTCTAATATCAGAGGGGTAGCCGTGTTAGTCTGGATCAAAGCAGCAAAGAATCCTGTGGCACCTTATAGACTAACAGACATTTTGGAGCATGAGCTTTCGTGGGTGAATACCCACTTCATCAGATGCATGTGACGAAGTGGGTATTCACCCATGAAAGCTCATGCTCCAAAATGTCTGTTAGTCTATAAGGTGCCACAGGATTCTTTGCTGCTTTAACAAGTCTACAGCTCAGCAAATGCCACAAAAATATTTATTAAGTGGTAGTTTTAAAATTAGTTTTGCTCCATTCCTGCTTGTGACTTTTTGGATTTTGCTTTCAGTGGTGCTTTGGGAAGCCTGAAGGGAATCGGAAAGTTTGCAGGGAATAGCATGGTGTTTGTGTGTCTGTCACATCACAACCATTAATAAAATTGTGCTTCTGGCCTTTTCAAATTTATTGTATTGCCTCTGTCATTAATTTGTTTTGTGTTATTGGCTAATAACACAGTATGAAGCTGAATAAAAGCAATCTTAATAGCTAGTGTTGTCATAGTTACGGATTTGAGTGAAAAGTTTGTTTTTAAATGAGATTTTTTTTTTCCTGATTCCATGACAGCTACTGAAATGTACCTTTAACATTACAGTTCAGTACTCCTCAACAATTCTGATTTTGGGGCTGTTGTTACTGTTTGCATTGTTTCCTTTCTTTGCTGACTTGGACTGCTGGCCACAGCCTATATTAAGTACAGCTGAGTGAAATTTTGAATTTCTAACCTGAGAAAAATGTGATGTTTCAACATTTGTTTTAATTCCAAAACAGAATAAAAAGTTGAAATTTTTCCCAAAATGGAAATTCTGAATTGTCAATTAAAAATATCTAAACATTTCATTTTGACATTTGATCCAATTTTTCCAACAATCCTGAAGTCCAAATGTTTTGTTTCATTTAATCAGATCAGCTTTAAATTGCATTTTGCCTTGCCTTATTAGAGTTGTAATTAGGACCCCTATTGTCTCCTATGGGCCATGGTCCCTGGAGGAGGACATCTCCCACAGCTAACCAAGCTGTATGGTCCATTGAGGAGTGCCATGACTCTGGGTGCATCAAGGAAGATGTTGTCTAGTGAGGGAGACTGATGCCCCCATTCTCCCTCTATGGGCCAGGCTCCCCCACTGGACTACATCTCCCACTTTGTATTTTTTGTCTCTGCCTGATTGCATAATTCTGGTTCCAAATTCAGTGTGTGGTTGACTGGTCAGTTTATAACTCTGGTTTTCATAACTCTGAGGTTCTATTGTATGGTCTTTGAAACGAGTGCTTAGAAATATTTGCAGTGAGTGAAGGATACAGTGTCCAGTTTATAATTGCATTTGATTTATGCTCAAGTTTGGATTTGATGATACCCAAATTTCTTAAACTGTGCATGTAAGATTTTGATCCTAGTTGATGAAAACATTAAAAACAGCTAACTGTGCAAGATTTCAGACACAACCAATCAAAATCAGAAAACAGATCTCTTTGGGTTTGGATCTGACTTGGCTGAATCAAAACAATAGGAATGCATTCAGATTCAAAGTGTTTAAAGCTGAATGCTCCTGAAATTCAAAGGGATTTGGATTTGAGGTGCTAATTTTGACGCCTCTTTAGAAATGTAATACATCTGGCCAGGAGATGTGTGGTGTACTAGCTTCTCATCTAGATTCTTACACGATTGGCTTCATTTTAAGTATTTGTACAGGACGTAGCAAGGAATGTGTAGTTTTTGTTCTGCGATGCAATGCAGAGAATGTGCGAGAATATAGTAATTAAGCACTAAGCATACTCTTTTGTGCAGAAGAAAAATAAGTCTATAGCTCTTGTGAATGCAGTGCTTACTCTTAAGAACTCAGAGGAAATTGGGCATGTCTCAGGAATGATCTCTTGTGGATGAACCTTGCCAGTGTAAGGGAAGGATTAAAGAAGTGGGGAGCAGAACCAGGAGCACAGGGATGTCTGATCTCATAATATAGGCACTGTGTATGGACAAGGCCAAGTTTCAGGAATGATTTGAACACTAGCTAACTTAAAATGTTGCAATGTTGTTTTGAGATAACTGAAGGAAGCTGAAACAGAAAGCAAACCAGGAGAGCTATAACATGTAAATCAGTTCATACTGGACAAAAGCATATATAGGAGACTGAAGCTGGGACTAGTAGTCCAAATACACCCCTTTGGAATCGTATATCTGGATTCTACAGCCTACAAATAAAAGAGCTGGAAAAGGTATATAGATAGAACAGAACTGTGGAACAACTTTGCCAGATTTAAGGCTTGTTTGCAGACCAGACAACCAAGTCTTGGAAATAAATTGCATGGAAAGCCTTAGAAGTACTTACAGAAAACATACAACTCCAAGGTGCTTTTGTGCCTGCAACCTGATCTGTAGAGCTAGCTATTTTGGTACAAAAGCGTTGCTTTCCCCCTCTTCCTTCTCCTTCCCCAGTGGTGTGGGTTTTAATTTTTACCTGGTGGTCCCATTAGGCTAATGCGATTTATGTTTAATTTCTTAAGCTAAAGCATTGTGTTCTCGTGAATTTTATGTATTTTTGTTCACCCTGGTTTTATGCTTTTTGAACTCTTCTGTTGGCCCATATATATACATCCTATTCTCAGATCTGTCTTTTTTAGAGGCCAAGATTAATGTTAGTAAGAAAGAACAGCCCTGGAAGAAGGAACTTATAAGCCAACAAGGCAATTATTAAAAAAAAAAAAAAAGCATAAAAATCAGGGTAAAGACACATACAATGCATGGGGAAACTGGTTTTGCCACCTAGAAGTAATTCACTAAACTAATGAGTACATTAACTCCTATATCATATCCCCCCGCATGAACACTTCCAGGGGTGGACGGGTGGGTGTCTATATATCTAAATCTAGATATCCTGCATGGAGAGAGGTATGGAGAGTTGCACCATAAACCCCAGGTGCTGAAATAACCAGATATGATGGAACACATCAGGATCCAGACTATAATTAATAAATTTCTTTACTTTTGCAAATTTTGGACTACTTTAATGTGCCTTTTTATAATTTTAATTATATTACATCAGCTTTTCTCATTCTCCAGGAATCCACTGGATTTAATTCAGGGCTTAAATTCTTAGAGACTATTTCCTACAGCCCCTCACCCCCACTCAGGGCTGTGGGCTTCAGCTGCAGGTGGAGTGGCTTGAGGCTTTAGCCCCGCAGGGGTCCTGGGGCTCAGGGCTTTAGCCCTGCAGGGGTACCGGGACTCCTGCAGGTTTGAAAATATTTACCAGAGCTCTGCTCTGGATGGCTCCAGCTGAATTTAAACTCTGTTCTAATTAGAATAACCTGGGTTCAAGTTCTAGAACTAAATAAGGATTTTGTCATGGTCTCATCCCCCTAATTGTAATTCTGTATTTTTTTGCTGTTTTGCTGTTAACCACAGGCACGTGTGGTTTTCATGACCATTGCTATTTATTTTTTATAAGGGCTTTTTAAAAAAAAAATCTGAATTCATTTGTTTGTAGTCTAGCTGGTTTTATGTTAGAAAACTGATATCTATTATCTAGGCAAAAATCCACCTCTTACTGTGAGCAGTGATCCAAAAAGAAAAGGAGAAATAATTTATCCAAAGTGCTTTTTCCAAGAAATGGATTTTGAATGATGTGCTTGTCATATGCAATGGTGATTTATTTATTTATTTATTTATTTGGTTGTTTGAAAATACATATAATGAAACAAGGGAGAATCAATTCATTATACCAAGCAGTCATAAAATATGAAGAAAAATAACTTCCTTTATGATTTCTGAATCGCATCTAATCTGAATTACTGAGTTGTCAATAATTCAAGTGTAAATGGGAGTTAAACTCTTTAGGTTCTATTCTACCATGTGGAGCAAGGATTTTTTTTTTTTTACACACCTCTTCCTTGCTAACGGTGACTGCAATACTAGGGCAGAACTTCCCAAACTATGCTCCATGGAGAGGTGCTGGTTACATGATGCTATCCTCTCATTTCCCATTCATAAACTTGCATTCATAGATAGATAGCAAATATAGAAGCACTTTCTTGATGCCTGCTTTGATTACAAATGGAAAGGCAGGTGGCCTAAGCCAGGGATAGCAAAAGTCAGTGCAGGAGGTCCAGAGACATGGACCTCCTGCACATGTGGCCCAGCGTATGAAAAAGTTTGAGAAACCGCATAAGGAACCTCTGGGTTCCCCTTTCTTCTTTCAGGCTAGGGGGAAAAACAGAATTATCCCCTACTACTATTTTTGACTGACTGACTAGCCTTAATGCTAAGTAGAATAAAAGGCCTAGTGAATCAGTGACCACCAGGGCTTTGGAGCTTTGCTCTGGCTCCGCTCCAGTTCCAGGCAAAAACCTGCAGCTCCACTGCTCTGGAGCTGCTCCATGCTCCAGTTCCGGGCTCTGCTCCAAAGCCCTGCTGACCACTCATTAACCATGGTGATTGACATAGGTACTGAAGCATCCATTTCTTCCTCATTGTCCCTACAGACTTCCATGATCTTTTTTCTACCTGTGACAGAGGGATGGTGAAGGAAAAATGGGCAAACAAACTCTGGTGTAGGGAACTCCTGTTAGCATAAGCTCTGGTTGTAGAAAAAGCATCCAAAAGAAATCCTACCCTTCTCCTCAACACAATTTTCTAGATCACACCCCTCTGAACTCTTCCAGATCTTGAATCTCTTTGTTAGCTGTAATGCTCCCACTGAACCCCCAAAACCAGAACCATTGGTGGTGGAGGTGAACAAACTATTTTTGTGTACACCCTACGCTTTGGGGAGTGCTTGTGGGTGGTGTATACTAAAAGAATGGATAGATTGAGAAGGGAGAGTGAGATGATGAGAGACTAAGGGCTGAATGTTCAAAAGGAGTTAGGCTTCTAATTAACTTCTATTGATTTGATTGGAAGCTAGGAGCCTAGATAGAAGTTAGACTCCTAACTTCTTTTGAGCAGCCAGCCCTAAGTCATTAATTTTGTGCAATGATGCTGCAGATTTTTACAGTGGTGATATATTTTCCTGTGTAAAAATTATATTGTACTGTAATAATGCCTTCTTCCCTTTGTGCTGTCTGTTCCTTCTAGGAGGCAAATTTTAGTTTGGGTAGAATATCAAATACTAATCTATAATCTGTATCCAACCATATTAATTAAAGTGCCATACGTTAGAACCTGGTTCTGTGAACCTTTACCCCCACAAGGAGTTCTGACTGTGGCCTATTAAATTGTATGGGACATACATGACTGTATTGGAGTTCTATGGTTTTGGTGGACATTGGTCTTATTTAGTCTTAATCAAGTTTTGCATTCAGCTGTTCCATATGCTCCCTCCATTCAAGTGGATTTATGTTGAATATTTTAAAATATCTGGGGGTGGATATCATGTTGCTAATGCATTCCTCCTGCTGTGCAGGAAATCCAGAGCCAAAAAATCCATAAGCACTGTTTAAATATAGTAAAGCCAGAATAGAGCTCTCCTTAATAATGACATGCATCTGACGAAGTGGGTATTCACCCACGAAAGCTCATGCTCTAAAACGTCTGTTAGTCTATAAGGTGCTACAGGATTCTTTGCTGCTTTTACAGATCCAGACTAACATGGCTACCCCTCTGATACTTGACTCCTTAATAATATCAGCTCAGGAGAACTTAGTTCTGTTAGCTGAGAAACTAAAACAAATACCCTTGAAATGGTCTTTCTATTCCTAGATGGACTCAAAACTCTAGCTAGGTGTCTGAAGAGAGAGAATTTTTTTACTGGTGGTTGCACACAGAGCTTTCTTTAGTTTCTCTCCCACTGAATCCTAAATGTGAAATCATATTATTAGTTCCATTAATCGATGTGAGGTTAAAATTAGGGAAGGGTGAATTTTTGTTTTTGGATAATATGAAAACTGATCTGTACTTTCCCTAAGGTAAAATCATAGCAAACATTTTTGAGTTTCAAAGACATTGTTTGTCTTTCTACATTCCCTAGTTTTGCCTGGGACCAGAAAAAGGTGCACCAAAGCACTGCCAGAAAAGCCATCCATGTGGTAATTCTGGTGCAGCCAAAGCCAGAAATATAGGACATCAGTTGAGACAACTTTGATCTAGTGAGCATTTCAAGAAGTTCAAATTAAGTGGGTTGGATAGATGTGCATGTCTGGATGCATATCTGCATCGAACCTCGGAATCTTTTAAAGTTTAACTATTGCTAATTATAAAGCTATAATGATTGCAATGTTGGCTATTGTTTACTACTTGGAGTATTAAAAAAAAATAATCTGAGAATGCACTATCATGACTGTTTGTTTATTAGGCAGCTCATAGGTTTCATCTCTAAAGTAAGATTCACAATGATTAAACACCATCAAACACTATAGTGGCTATACTGAATGGAGAAATGAGAGAGAACTGTCTCATTTGCATATGTGAACATGGGACATACTACTTTTGATCATGTAGATTAGTAACCAGGAGATGGCAGCCAGGATGAAGTCGAGGATAAAAGATGACTCCCAGATTAGTGAAGAGGACTAGGATTTTATTTTATTTTGTTTTATTTTTTGGACGGTGGGAACTTTTGTGGAGAAACTCCTTTGTTACAAGAGCTCTTAAAAGATATACAAAACTAAAGTTTTCTACAATTATCTAACAGAAAATGGATTTAAAACCACTTGGTATATATTAGAAGTCACAGCTGTAAAGGCAGGAAGCTTATTTGATTGGATTATATGGAGTAGTAGAGGAATGAGAACAATAGGAAAAAAAGATTTCAGGGCAACACTAAGGTTAGTGGGGAGTATTCTTTTTCTGACCTATGACCAAGTTCTCAGCCTAGAAAAAACTTACTTTTGCCAATGTGCTAAAAATCTTATTCAGAAAATGTTTAGTAACACCAGCATTTGTGCATTATCCTGTCACTCCAGCCATAATTGCAACAGAATGAATCTTTTTAGAAAAGCAAACTACCATTATTAAATGTTAGTTATAACTTAGTCTAAAAATAATTAGCATCATCTACTGTGCTCTCAGAATGTACGACCTACAGTAACTCCTCACTTAATGTTGTAGTTATGTTCCTGAAAAATGCAACTTTAAGCGAAACGATGTTAAGTGAATCTAATTTCCCCATAAAAATTAATGTAAATGGAGGGGGGGTTAGGTTCTAGGGAAATTTTTTTCACCAGACAAAAGATATATATATTATATAGATCTACACACAATATACATTTTAAACAAACAATTTAATACTCTTCACAGCTATGATGATTGTGAAGCTTGGTTGAGGTGGTGAAGTTAGAGGGTGGAAGAGGGAGGGATATTTCCCAGGGAATGCCTTACTGCTAAATGATGAACTAGCATTCAGCTGAGCCCTCAAGGGTTAACACGTTGTTAATAATGTAGCTTCTCACACAAGGCAGCACAAACATGAGGGAGGGGAGACAGCATAGCAGACAGAGACAGACACACACCTTGTGTGTGTGTGTGTGTGTAAGAGAGAGAGAGAGAGAGATGCACACTACCCCTTTAAGTAAGCTGACCTACTCTTAAGTGCATTGTCTTTTTAAGTGGATCAGGAAATTGAGACAGCAGCTGCTGCCACAAGCTCTCTGTCTCTCTCGGTCCGTGTCCCCTCCCTGCTCTATATGGAAAAGGGGTAAGCAGGGTGCAAGAGCAGGGGGGAGGGGGACAACCTGACAGCCCCCTTTATTCCCCCGCACAGCAAGCAGGAGTCTCTGTGAGCAGCTCCAAGGCAGAGGGCAGGAGCAGCACACGGCAGTTGGGGGAGGGACAGCTGAACTGCTGGCAATTGATAGCCTGCTGGGTGGCTGCAGCATAGGGAACTTAGGGGAGTGGGGAGTTGATAGGGGGGCTGTCGGTCCACCCTGGTTACAAGCCCCCACCAGCTAGCTCCAATGGGCTGCTCTTCCTGCAAGCAGTGGACAAAGCAGGCAGCTGCCAAACGACATTAGAAGGGAGCATTGCACAACTTTAAACGAGCATGTTTCCTAAGTGATCAGCAATGTAACAACATTAAGTGGGATGACTTTAAGTGAGGAGTTTCTGTACAAGTCAATCAGATCTTTTCTGCCCAGAAGCTGGCAATACACTTCAAATTTGGTATTTGAGCTAATGTGGATTGCATGGTAGACAAAATGGCATTGACAACAGCATACTAGTGAAGACTCCTAGCTGGAAGAAGCTTAACATCACAAGCCTGTGTACCGACCAACAGCCAATTTCACATGTGTGCATTTTTAACTTAGTTTAGAAAGCTAGAGCGAAAAGATCCAATATTGCCTCTTACACACCTTAATTTTCATATCATATGGTGGGGGGGGATTTTCTATACACATATTCACATGTGTATTCACAGAGCCTTGTGATAAATTCAGCCTGTTTAGCCTCTCTTGCTGCTTCGTCTGTACTCTGTCCACTAATTCATTTCTCCTAGCACTTTCTCTGAACCTCTGCACAGCTTCAAACAGCTGCCATGTTTTCGTCTTTTTTAATTTGCCTGAAAAACATTGATCTCTTTTACCCCAAATCTAGAATTTCCTGTGGTGCAGGACAGGCAATATGTAGTCCTGGACCAATGGCTGGTGTAAGATCCATAATCTTGAGATTTTCAGAGCTAGAATAGGAGCTTTGTGCCATTACAAAAGGAAGATAAAAATCTTCCTGGTGGAATCTACAGCACTTGCCTCTAGTTTTGAAAGGTCTTCTTGAGATATAGGTTATTTTTGTTATAGAAAATATGTTTTAAGTAACTTTTTAGAGGCATCTATAAGCTAAATTATAACTTTCCTCTTTCTCAGCTCCCTATATAGTTGAACTCCTGGTATCTAAGTGCAACTGGGCGGCCTCACCTCCTACTGGTCGTCCTCGGGAATTAGCTCAGTCCAGTGTCCAGAGCGCCCTCTTCAGGCCGGTGATCTGCCTTCCCGGCTACTGGCCCTGTGTCCCTCCCTGGACCCAGTGCCCTTTTACATAGGGTGCTGCCCCCTGGCAGTGACCCCTTGCTCTCAGGGTCTCCCCTCCCTAGGGAACTCCCGCCCTCTATTCCCACCTTGCCTCAGTGTATGGCTACTGCCAGTCGTTGTCTAGCCCCAGGCCCTAGGGCAGACTGCAGTATCAGCCTACTCATCACTGACAAGGAGGGTTTGGACCTGCTGCCCTGGCCTACCCCTGGGTTGCCTCCTGCAACCCCCAGCACCTCTTGGCCTAAAGCTAGGTTGCAGCCTAGGCTCCAGGCAGGAGCTCCCCAGCTCCTCTGCCTTCCCCCAGCCCTGCTCCACTTAGGCACCCAGTCTCCAGCTCCCCGCAGCCAGGTCCATCTCCCTCTACAGCTAGAGAGAGAGTCTGATTGTGCTCCTGGCTTCGCTGTCTTATATAAGGGCCTGTTGCTCAGTTTGGGGCGCGGCCCCAGCTGCTGCCACTTCCCCCAATCAGCCCAGCCTAAAAGGCTGCTTTCTCCAGCCCCAGCCCTTATCCAGAGCTGTTTTAACCCTTTCAGGGCTGGAGCAGTGGTCCACCCTGCTACACTAAGGTACTTTGATTTACAGATACAGTGGGTCTGTTTCTAGGATCAATCGCATTTGGGGGTGGGGAGACCACACAGACACTCAAAAAGGATCTAAGAGTTCTTCAGTAAAGGATGTGTCCTACACATAATACATGAAGGCATGTTGTGGTACAAAGGTTTTGTGTCATTTTTGTTATAGCTCAGACCATTGCTCAATCTAGTCTGATAGCCAGTCACCGGAAGTGGCCAATAGCAAGTACTTCAAGGAAAGGATCAAGACACCCCACAGAAGGCTGTTATTCCATAACCAGCCCCCATTAATTAGATGTTCGCTTATGTTCTGACAAATGAGGGTTTATATCACTTGCAAAACTCTTGGTTATTTTTTAATTCTTACTGTTATAGCTCCGTATATTCTTTTTATCCATATAAATGCCCAATCCTTTTTTGAATCCTGTTTAGCTTTTCACCTCAGTATCTTTTAGCAATGAGTTTGACAGGTTAATAGGTACATATTATCAAATCTCTCCCTATGTTTACTTCTGCAGTATTTTGGGTGCTAGACCCTTTCTGTTTCTTAGTAAATTTGTATACTTGGTGTGATTGCATGTGGCTATTTTATATTCCGAGTATTAGGATTTACTAATAATTTGAAGTTTTTTAATTCCTTTAAAAGTGAATTTAGTGCTGGTGAAATGAAGATAACTAATTTATATATTTTTCTTAGCCACAAACAAGGTAAAGCTTGGATAGTGACAAAACTATGTTAACATGCATCAACCTTAACCTAGATATAAGGATTAGAGATTAAATAGAAGTAGTTCATGTGTCCTGTCAGTCCTTGGCTTTTCTGCTGGTAATGCTGTCAAAGATTCAAATGATCTCTATTGTGAAAGGTAATTTTTAGTGTTGTGACCATCTGTACTTTAGGAACTGGATTAATATCACCAACACATTTCTCACAGCCCACTGAACACCAATCATATAATTCATTTGTCATATACTCATGTCAAAAGTCAGTGTTAACTTGAACTGTTACTGTAAACGGAAAGACTCTGTCTCCTATTACCAGTGTTCTGAGCCATCTAATCCCATGGATAAAGCTGTTTCTACTCAGATACCCACAAAAATTAAATTGCAGGAGAATAATCTGATTGGTACTAAACTACTGTGAAACCTCTGTGCTTGAACCAAGATCTGATAGCCAGTCCTATTAATCCTAGCCTCAGCCAAGACAACATTCCTGCTTGTAAAAGGCCTACAACAATTAAAGTATGGCTTTTCTTATATCATGTATATTCTAAACTTTACATAAGTATAACCCTTCTGCCTCTCTGAGTTGGCAATAACAAGGGTCGGGCTCAGTATCTAGAGGTTCCATTTCAATAATGCAATGCAAAACCGGCTCGAGCCCCTACCCAGTGACCTGGGACAATTACATACCGCCCTCCCTCCCCTGGACGCCTCTAGGAGGCAATACTTCCCCTCTCGCAAGCACGGAGTCTAAGCGTAGCCAAAATCCTTTTAATAAAGGAGGGAAACAATGAGGCATTATGTTGGGGAAACACCACAAACAGGATTCATAACACAAACCATGAGCAAAAGACCCACCCCCGCCCCAAGTAAGTTTGGCAGTATCCTTTTCCTCTCAGGGTCTTAAGTCCAACCACCCAAAAGATCACCCAAAAGTCTCTTGAGTCCAGCAACCCAAAAATTATCCAAAAGTCCAACAACCCAAAAGTCTCTGTCTCTGGTCAGTGAAGCCCCAGAGTTCAAAAGTTTATCTGCAGAGTTTTACCCCCACCCCTAGCCTGGGTGGAAATGGGGGGGAAGGGGGTGCACGGGGTGTTAAGGGCTACCTTATGTGGTCTGAGGCTGACTGCCCCCCTCTCCATGGGGTTCTGTTGCAGCCTTCACCACGAACTGTTCTACTCTACCAGTCATTCCACTTCTCCAACTGTCCTGTGAGCCACTCCAGCCGTCCCCGCAAACTGCTCAGCTCCACTCCACTCGCTGCTCCGTGGGCCGCTCCAACCATCCCACAACCTGCTCCGCTCTGCCAGCCACTTAGCAATATATCTTCAGGCTCCCCCACTAGTTAACACAGCACTCAGTGATCTCAGCTCTGTAATTTTAGCTCTTTAGTGATTTCAGCTTGTAGTAGGGGAGCCCCAGTGCTGGTGCACCATTGGCCCAAAGTGAATTCAGCTCAGCAGCCTGTAACTAGACTCCTGATGGAATCAAAATTATCTCTGCTATTCAACAGTGGAGAGAGAAGGTGGTGCAATTGGTTTTCCAGGCCCTCAAAAGGGGGTCCATACCATCAGGTACACATACCTGTCCCTAGCCTTTCTCAATTCACTGGGTTTTGGAACCCATGTCCCTTGTCTAGCAAGTGCTACTTAATTGATGGTGAGTCCCTCTGTCATAAAACAGTTCCACTGACCTTGATTCACAGAATCAGGGTAACAATACTTTATTCCTCCTGCTCCAATAACAGAGAAGCTAGGGATCCCACAGCTGCCAAAGTGACCATTTTGGTCTGCTGTGGGCTCAAGCTAGACGGGGGTGGGTATGCCTATGCAAACAAAGTCAGCCCCCGAAGTTCTTTTCCATACTCGCCACAATTCTCCACCAGAAGTCAGGGTAGAGATCATCCTGACTCTGCTTATATCAGTAAACTAATGCTATAAAGCCAACAATGGGATAATTTGAAAAAGTGCATTAGAGTAATGCAGAATATGAAAGGTACTGTCAGTTAATTCATTTTTATACTAGTTAATATTTTAAAGAATGGAATTCTGCTGGTGATCAATAAATTACAGCTCAAAATTGGCATAAATTAATAAAATTACTGACATGAGAGTTACATTGTGCTATAGTGCTGTCATATATAATTGGCAACTGTACCTCTATTCGTGATTTTATTGTTCCTCCTAATGTTCTTCCTTGTAGGGTGGTTGCTTTCTAGGAAACTTTTCAGCATGCTTTTTTGAGGCTAGCCTTTCAAATGTAATAGAAACACAGCTGCAGCCCTAAAGTGGCCATTTTGGAACTGGTTTTGAATTCTGCTTCTCCATTTCTTCTAGCTAATAAACATTGCTATCATCTGTTCTGGTTTTCCCTGGCTTTCCCCTACTTTCCAAGTACTTTATGCAGTACAAATCAATCCTCCTCACCTGCCTTCATATAACAGTTTGAAGTACTATAACACCCTTTATCCAGAGATCTGAGTGCTGAGACCCAGTGGCCTAAACACCTCCTAAGGAGAAATATATGGGCTGAATCCACTACCATTTCTGAGGCTAAGTAACAGCTATGCAGGCTTCTATTAGCACTGTGCAGCAAAAGCCAGCATAAGTTAATTCCTCTCACAAACCCTACAGATAACCTTTGCCCAAGACTCCTTTACTTAGTCTTTGTACAGGGGTTGGGTTTTTTGCCCTAAATGGCTTATGCAAGATCACAGAGAATGTCTTTGACAGAACAAGGAATAGAATCCAGGATGCCTGAGTGCAGGAAAAAGGATTTTCTGAGAGAAAATATTTATTCTGTAAAGGCTCAGCAGGTATTGTATGAATTTTCATCTTAAAAAGAAAGTAAGTTCTCACCATCAGACTCTTTTTCAACAGTAAATCACTATTAGTTTCATGTGAATACATTTGGTATGAAGAAAGATGGGAGATGATTTGGTTAATGTATGTGAACTGTACTGTTGTCATTTTGCCATAGACTGTTTCCATAGCACTCCATGTTGCAAGGTTCATTTAAAAAACAAACAAACATAGCAAATCCCAAGACACAAAAGCTTATGGCCCTCCAGTAAGACTGAAGGTTTCTTTTTCAAAAATATTCCTACAAAATGAAGAGCAGCCAGTACTTCTGCTTCTGTGCAATCCAAATAGAAAATAGTTATAAAAGGGTTTGAACAAATAATTATTTCCAGTAAGTTACATAAATCTCTTTTCTGGTACTCTTTGATGGGAAAGCAATTTCCTGTCAAGTACAATAATTATAAAGAGTGTGGACAAGTATATATCTGAAAAGGTCCTTAACAAGAGGAAAAGAGGCTAGCTTTATGGGCAATAGAGCACTTTTTATGCGCTCCGTTTATTCCGACTGACATAGTCAATCTTGCCACCATTATCATACATGATGATGTTACCAGCTATCTGTGTGATAAAGAAAAAAGACTAGAGAAATGAAGACATTGAAACTAATCTCAAATCAGTAGGGGAGAGGAGTAGTGGTGAAATTCAATATTTATATTGTTTTTAAGTTCAGGGTCCTCATCGTCATGATTTTGATGGGTAAAAATATATGTAAACACCATACAATATGCAGAAATGTTTTCCAGGTTTACAAGCCCAAGAGACAACTTAATATTCAATAATCAGATTTCTTCATCCTTCTCTCAGTCAGAACAACTTTGTGCAAGATTAAGAAAGATGTTGGGGATATGGCTTCTGATTTAAACATTTTATGCAACTCTGTCAGTCCTTTCTCCTAAACCTTCTTTATCTGGCTGAGGTAAAATTTTCAGGCTTCCGATACTCTCATCTCAATAAAACACAGATTTTATATAGCAACTGGAGGCTTATTGCTCAACAGATGCTTTTAAAACTGAGGGTGGAATAGAACATTTTAATCTGACCTTAGTAGCTTTTTAGACATTTTTATGACTTCTATAGAATGCCCATGGATTGCAGTATTGTACTTTCTGTGCCCCCAAGAATATGGTTAAAACATTTTCTTTACTGAAATTTTAACTTATCTTGTTCAAACAGTCCATGAAGTGTCTCCAGCTTGCTATAGAAGTAGCATACATTTGCATACATTTTGACTCCCTTTAGTTACAGAATAGGATGCTTTCTCCAAAAAGCTGAAAATACCACCCTATCATGTATTCTTGCACATGGACACATGACTGGTTACCAGCCTTCTGTGTGTACCACCAAGTAATTTACAAGATAAACAGAACATGGATTAAATCCAAGTATATGTTACCAGATAGCTAAATTTGGACCTTTCACTAAAAACTTCACTAAAATGTAATCTACAAGAATAAGTAGTTACTTTAGTAGCAGACATAGCCTATAAATAGAAATTATTTCCAAGATACTTGCATAATATCAGAGGAGTGGTATGGAACTGAATAGAACTGGTAAAAAAAAAAAAAAAAAAAAAGGGTGGCTGCAGATGCAAGTTAGGAAGGAGGAAAGACAATATCTATATTTAGGTGACAGAAGATGTGCTTGGACAAACAAGAAGTAAGGTCCCAATTTGCAGAGATAAGCAAGGCAGCTAGCAGTGGTATAGAATGTACCACTTCCTCAAGAACTGCAGAGCGTAGCTCACAGCTGAGAGCTGCAGCTTGACAAGTGGTAGCAAGTAGTACTGTGAGAATAATGACCTTTTTTTGGTTCGAATTCTGAAAAACTGGAAAAAAGTTTTGGGTCAACCCGAAAATATAAGCCAACAAAGGCTTTTCCCGTTCACCATCTCCAAATCTCCACTCATCAGCTCCTTTGTAGTTTTGAGGCCTGCTGCAGGGTTGGAATAGGGAGAGTGATCGTTGTGAAGTTCCTGACACAAAAGCCGATTACTTTGTCTTTATTAGGGAGGGAGGGATTTCACTCTCTGTGTACTTAGGTGATTGTCAGAAGTCTTCAGATGTCAAAGCATAATTATGTGGCTTTCAGAGTCTCCTTTGCATCTGTCAAGATTTCAAGCCATCATGAAGATTTATTCCTTCAACTCTCAAGGCTGCAGGTTTCACCAAAGAACCTGCTTTGTGCTTGTTGTACAACTGCATGAAACTCTAGTAGTTGTAATTTGTATGAGGCTCCTCCTCATTTCAGGCTTATTTGGTTGCCAGTCTCCTCAGTTTGCTTAGAGTTTTGGATTCAAATGAATTGAAGAGCTCTGAGAAGTAAGACTTAATGGTTTGAGCACAGAAACTTTTAAATCCTAATGCTGGCTCTGATTCTGATATGTAATGCTTCCTTACCTCAGGGCCTTTTTGGGAGGATTAGAGCTCAGATTCATGCATGATGTAACTATTTCAGTCAGTAAAATTACACTAGCAATGGTGATTATGTGTAAATACTCATGTTTGAACATCCTATTATGTAATATTAAGTGAAGCTTCGTCTTGAAATCTGCCCAACAGAATTTGACCTAGTTTCCTCCTGAAATATGAATCCTGTCCCAAGTTTAACTTCAAATCTGGCTTGAATTTCAGGTTGCTAATAAAACGTGACATGCAGTGGAGTGTTTCCTGGCTTCAGGTTTTGTTTTGAAAGTCCTCTCACAGCTTTATTTACAGTACCTGACTACAAAAGAAAGTGTAGCAAAGAATTTGATTAAATGATGATGGTTTCATTATCTTGATTTGTCTTTAAGAAATGACATAACACCTGAAGCAATGCTTATAATTGCTACATTGTTAACTAGTCTGGAAAATGGAAATACTGTTATGGAATTGACCTGCTGTGAATATAAAAGCAACAAAGAAACAATTACTAGAATGCTCCTGTTAGGGTTCTTTAATGCTCACTGAACATTTAAAAAGCAGATTTTTTTTTTAACTGCCTACTGTTTAATAAGAGCACTGACCTATGCCAGAATTTCTTGGGAATCTGGTAAAGCTATTGTTTGTAGTAACCTGCCACTAACAAGGGGCGGCGAGGTTGTTTTTATGTTTTTTGTTTTGTTTTTGAGAGGACGAATAGCTGTAATTACAATGAAACATAACCAAGCAGATAGACTTTGAAGAGTTAATGTTGTAGCACCATCAGACAACCCACTGGAACATCACAGCTTCTCCGGGGAACATCACCATGCCATTTGAGGTGGCTTCAGCCACACTGACTCACCTACACATTCCTTCTTGAATTTGCTAAGAAAGGCGTTATTGGCTAGTTATTAGGACCAATCTCTCAGTAGTTTCAGTCCCCACTTGCCTACATGTGAATGTGGATAATTTATGTTTAAAAAGAAAAATGCTACTGATAAAATACATGAGCTTCATCAAAACTTATGTTCCCTAATGTGTTTCAAGCTGTTGAAATGACATCTTACGCTGACTGTTACAAAGGTTACTGTCATAAGTTTAAGTTTAGTAAGCATTCCAGTTGACTGATTTCATCCAAACCCATGGTCTTGTTGTAGATTCAGGAGCATAACTCACCGCTGAGATGACTCATCTTTCTAAATGGCTTATACAGTTCACATTTTTTTCTTAATATTTTCTTTGGTTAATCTGACACTGAAAACTTCATGCTGCAGAAAAACTTTAGAAGAAAATGTATGCCTCACTTCAGAAGTAATATCGCTAACATAAAATGTATTATTCCTTCTAAACTGACATTGGACATTTTTACACTGCCTTGTAAACATTTAGTTCTTCTCCAAGTAGGGTACTTCTGAGTGCTCCACTTCCGGTGTGCATGCTTCTCTCGAGTCCTTGATCGGAGAGTCCTTGATAGCTGCGTCTGGCCATGCATTTGCTCTAGACAACCTTGTGCTGCACTCCAAGCATATAGAGGACTGCATGGGTGAACGACCTCTCGCTTCCTTCTCTACTGCCTTGGTCTGAGATGGAGTTCTAGTGCTTAGTGCGTACCTCAGCATATTTTGTAGTTGCTGTTTAGTTAGTTCAGTGTTTCTAGTTAGTGTTAGCTCTTGTTAGTATAGAATTATATAGTTGTGAGAGGATTGAGTTTTTCCTTTCCCCTTTTTTCCCCTCCCCAATATGCGCTTATTTGGCCTCCCTGGGTATGCCAGGCTCTCCAGGTTTAAAATGCTGTCTCTCTTGTCAGGAGGCTATCCTGATCAGTGATGGTCAAACTAAGTGTATCTGTTGCTTGGGAGAGTCCTGTAGCTCAAGTGTAACTTTTAGCTGGCTCTGAACTCTAGAGCTCAGAAGAATTGGGAGACCAAGCTGAAGCTGCTGCTGCTGCTGGAATGTTCTCTTCAACCTGCTTCTGAGTCAGATGCACAGAGTAGAGGGATCTCCTGACCTGTTACCAGACAGATCCAGCATCCCACTGACTTTGGCTAAGGAGTCACCTAAGAAGGGCAAAATCCTAGAGGACTCAGGGAAGGCTTCAAAGAGGAGGAGCTTGGTCTTTCACCACAAGAAGACCACTCCCAAGATGTTCCAATCTTCTGCTAGGTCTACAGTGTCAGAGGCCTCAACCTCTCAAGTTGGTACTGTGGGAGCAAAAGACCCTTTCTCCTGTACCTGTGGAGCAGGAAGATCCCAGAGCACTTCAGAGAAACATGGCATTGGTACGGCCCCAGTTATCATCCTCCTTCAGATTGGTGCCATCTCTTTCAGACTTTCTAATGATGCCTTGCCACTCAGCTCTGTTAGTGATAACAAAATCAAAGTACATACCTTCATCCTTCAGGCCTATGCACGTCAAACCAACAGCACTGCCCAAGTCAACTGCTGCATCAGTACCAGCACACTCGATATCACAGAAATTTCATTAGTCCAGGGACATGCCAGTACTGGACATGCTGGACTCTCCAAATGATGCTCAGTACCAAGTCCTTGGTCTCCGAATTACCTATGCTTCCTGGTCCCACAGTGTTCTCCACCCTTTTCTACTGTCCCACCATTGGATAACATTGAGGCGGATGAAGGAGACAATCAATCAGTCTCCTTGTTAGTGCAGGGTCCCCTCTGCATCATTAAGGAACTCTTATTTTGACAAAGATCCTCACCAATGTCAGGGATGGTGGGATCAGTCCTGGGTCCCACCCCCTGTCCCATACTGGGATCCATGGCCAGCAATTTTCCAGAGTTCCAGTTCCACTGCACAAGCAAACTAGGCTCACACAGTCTCCTTCACCAAACCCCAAAGTCAAGGAGACCTTTTAGGAAGAGGGCTGACAAACAGACTACCCTTGAAACCCTTATTCGTCTCCATCTTTGCATTAGACAGCCATGCCTCCGCTACCATCAGTTCAAAGACCTTGTGAAGAGGGTTTCAGTGCTCTCGAAATATCTCTTAAGGAGGTTAAAGACTCACATCACAAGCTCTTGGACATTTTGCAGTCAATGACAGCCACCCAGGTTGCACTACTCATTAATGGAACACTCCTGGACCCAGCAATGACTGTTTGGTAAACTCCTGCCACTGTACCACCAACTTGTAAATGGGTGGATACGAAATATTATGCCCCTCACAGGGGCTCAGAATTTTTGTTTTCCCACTTCCCACCTAATCACCTGGTAGTGGGTACTGTAAATGAGCCGGGTGGACAGCATTATTCCAGATATCCTCCTTAGGGACAAGAACAAGAAAAAGGTAGATCTTTTTGGACAGAAAGCGTGTTCATCCATGACCCTCCAATTTTGGATCACAGATTTATCTGGCAATCATGGCTAAGTATGACTACATTAATTACAACAAGTTTGCATCCTTTATTGGACATCTTCCACAGGAGTATAGAGAACACTTCCAGGCCATCATTAAGCAGGTCAGTCATTAGCTTGAACTTCTCTCCAAGCATCTTTGCATGCAATGGACACTGCAACTGGATCTGTCGCCACAGCAGTTGTTATGCTCAGGGCTTTGTGACTCCAGTTGTTGGGATTCCCAAGAGAGGTTCAGAATACAGTTGTGGACTTCCTGTTTGATGGGCAGAAGCTCTTCTTGGGAACTACAGATGAGTCCATGCACATGCTGAAGGACTCCAGAGCCAGGTGAGATCTTTGGGTATATATACCCCTACAAACAAGAGGAGATGTAGGAGGTCTCAAACTGCCCAGAGATCATACCCAATTTGATTCTATGGTTTTGACAGAATCACCAAAACTGCTAGAAAAAGACAGATTTCAGAGGAAAAGAGCTTCCTACCCTCCTTCAGCTAGTAGCCAGTCATCATAGAAACAGCAATTTTGATGGGTTGGTCAAGGGCTCAACTCCTTCCTCACCTCTAGTTTGAAAGCTTCAACTTTTTGCCCACCTCCCTTCTTTTTGGAGATCACCTTTCTCCTTTCCAAAAGGCTTGGTGGAGTATTAAAATAGACAAGTGGGTCATGGACATTATAACATTGGGCCACACAATCCACTTCACTTTCCTGTCCTGCTTCAGGGAGCCTTCTCATGAGAGTATAAGTCAAGAAGTATGCTCCCTCCTTTGTTTAGGAGCAATAGAACAGGTTCTGGGGAAAGGGTTTTAATCAAAGATTGGTCTTCACCCACCAAAACAGGTAGCAACTGGAGATCAGTCTTAGATCTAAGACAACTGAACAAATTTGTAAAGTCTCAGTTCTGGAGCGTGACTCTGGCAGCTATAATCACTTCTTTAGAGGCAGGAGATGGGTTTTGGACCTTCAACCTACAGGACTCCACAGTAGTGATACATTGTGACGGGTTGGGACTCACCACTGTGACGCCTCCTGTTGACTGTCCTGGGGGTTAGCTCTATATGCCAGTGCGCCCTCCTCTGGTGGTGTCTTGCCACCCGCACTTCTGCTGCAGGGGCCCATGTTGCTCCCAGGACCATGGCATCCTCTTTGTGACACAGCCCACGGGGGGAACATCAAAGTCCCTTAGTCCAGCCACTTTCTCAGTGGTGAGTGGGTGTGGGGGGAACCCAGGCCCACCCACTACTCTGGGTCCTGGCCTAGGGACCCTGCAGATGGCTGCTGCTTTAGTAGATTTCCCTGGACCACTTTCCCACAGCCTCTTGCATCCTCTTCGTCCTTGTCTCAGGACCTCATCCTGCAAATCCCTGCAGCCTGCCAGGAGCTGCCTTTAGCTCCCGGGGTTTCTGCCTGCAGCAGTGCTCTGTCCAAGGTGCTTGCTGCCTTCAGCCTACAAAGCAGCCAGTCCACCTTCAAGCTCCAGGGAGTGACTGAACCTGCTCTGCTCTGCAGCCCTTCTTATATGGGCCAGCCCGGCCCTGATTGTCTGCTCCACACAGCCTCTCTCTAATTGGCTGCCTCCTGTGCAGCCTCCCTCGGGTTCTATTAACTCCTTATGGGCCAGTGTGGGGCAGACACCCCATCACATACATCCTGCAAACAGGAGATACCTTTGCTTCACCCTCGGCCAGGATCATTTTCAATACTGAGTACTTCCCTTCAGCCTTTTTTCAGACTCAAGGGCTTTCTCAAAGGTCTTAGTGGTAGTGGCTGCTTGCGTTTGGTGAGAAGAAATTTTAGTCTTCCCACGTCATGACAACTAGCTACTGAAGGGCCACTACTAGCTTCCAGCCACACAGCTCTCTCCATCTTCTGGGAGTTGGGTCTCCAGCTAACTGTAGGGAAGTCCAAGTTAGCTCCTATACAGAGAAGACAATTCATATGGGCATTTTTTGATTCATTGGTAATCAAGACCTTCCTTCACATAGACAGATTCATAACTGTCTAATCTGGTCAGGACAATCCAAGGAAACCCTCATACTACCTCAAGGAACTATTTGCAGCTTCTGGGTCATATGGCAGCTTGCACCTTCATGACTGAGTATCAGAGGGGTAGCCGTGTTAGTCTGGATCTGTAAAAGCAGCAGAGAATCCTGTGGCACCTTATAGACTAACAGACGTTTTGGATCATGAGCTTTCGTGGGTGAATACCCACTTCGTCAGATGCATGTAGTGGAAATTTCCAGGGGCAGGTATATATATGCTAGCAAGCAAGCTAGAGATAACGAGGTTAGTTCAATCAGGGAGGATGAGGCCCTGTTCTAGCAGTTGAGGTGTGAAAACCAAGGGAGGAGAAACTGGTTTTGTAGTTGGCAAGCCATTCACAGTCTTTGTTTAATCCTGAGCTGATGGTGTCAAATTTGCAGATGAACTGAAGCTCAGCAGTTTCTCTTTGAAGTCTGGTCCTGAAGTTTTTTTGCTGCAGGATGGCCACCTTAAGGTCTGCTATAGTGTGGCCAGGGAGGTTGAAGTGCTCTCCTACAGGTTTTTGTATATTGCCATTCCTAATATCTGATTTGTGTCCATTTATCCTTTTCCGTAGAGACTGTCCAGTTTGGCCGATGTACATAGCAGAGGGGCATTGCTGGCATATGATGGCGTATATTACATTGGTGGACGTGCAGGTGAATGAACCGGTGATGGTGTGGCTGATCTGGTTAGGTCCTGTGATGGTGTCGCTGGTGTAGATATGTGGGCAGAGTTGGCATCGAGGTTTGTTGCATGGATTGGTTCCTGAGCTAGAGTTACTATGGTGCAGTGTGCAGTTACTGGTGAGAATATGCTTCAGGTTGGCAGGTTGTCTGCGGGCGAGGACTGGCCTGCCACCCAAGGCCTGTGAAAGTGTGGGATCATTGTCCAGGATGGGTTGTAGATCCCTGATGATGCGTTGGAGGGGTTTTAGCTGGGGACTGTATGTGATGGCCAGTGGAGTTCTGTTGGTTTCTTTCTTCGGTTTGTCTAGCAGTAGGAGGCTTCTGGGTACACGTCTGGCTGCGTATGCAATATTAATCCTTCACTGCT
The DNA here is from genome assembly GCF_003597395.2 of Chelonoidis abingdonii. NCBI lineage: Eukaryota > Metazoa > Chordata > Testudines > Testudinidae > Chelonoidis > Chelonoidis abingdonii. The sequence continues at coordinate 58,002,904 of NC_133777.1, forward strand.
TTCAGGGCTGCTTCAGGAGGACCTATTTCTCAACTAGAGACAGCTTGGAGAAACAGTTTATGGTTCCCCTCCAGGTGAAGAACTTCCTGGATTACTGTTCTAAGAAGAAGAAAAGGATACTCACTCTGCAGTAACTGGTTCATTGAGATGTGTGTCCCCATGGGTGCTCCGCTAACTGCCTGCCTTCCCCTCTGCTTCAGACTGTTCTTGCTGAATGTTCAGACAGAGAGGAACTGTGGACGATTCACTCACCAGTCTTTTATACTCAGAGCATGGCATGAGATTGTATAGAGAACACTCGCAGGCCAAATGGAGTTGGTCAATGGACAATCTCTGATCAAGGGCTGCAGAGGCCCATGCACACCTCAAACGGTGCACCCATAGAGATAGACATCTCGAAGAACCGCAGTTAGTACACAAGGTGAGTAACGTTTTCTTCTTTGAAAGACTATTACATTTAGCTTTTAAAAAAAAAAACCATTTATTTAGGAAGTTTAAAAAAGTTTACAAATTCTTGCCATGTAAATACCAGAAATGGAAAAAATCATTACAACAATTAGCTTTTGTTTAACAAGATATTATACAGGAATATAGTCATCAGATCTGTCCATTAAAGTATTTAAAGTTACAGTGAGCATCTACCTTTTTTTAAAAAATTGAATATTTTTTTAAACCTGCTGTTAAAAACTTTCAGATAACCTTTGCTGTTTGCCTTAACTTGAAGAAAGCTGGTAAGTGGTCTGAATTGTCAATGACTTTTTTGGATATTGACGTTTTTTTCCCCCCAAAGCATGTTGTTGTTTTTTGTGCCATACTGCAGTACATGCACCATTCCTGCTGATTAACATCTGTTAGTCAATGACAACTGAGGAATAGGAGAGGTGGCTGTATTGTGGAGGAAATATTAGGAATTAATTTCATCTTAGATACTTTTTATAATTTTTGCTTTATACCCTACTGGGCTAAATTTAGCCCTAATGTAAGATTTTAGACAGAGTTCTCTTAAACCAGGGATAGTGAATAATGTTGGCTGGTCATTTTAATGTAATTTGCTTATTTAAAGCTATGGCAGAGTGTTTGGGGGCTTTCTATCTTTGCGAATGGTGTCTTTTGGGTCTATCAAACCTTGAAAAGTCTCCCAGAATGAGATAAAGTGGAAATTCGTTCCCATATATTAGTATTTTGAAGTTTGGTTTCTCCAAAAAAGACATTACTCTATAATTGATTTACTCTACTCTGATTTAGAGGTTTTCAGGTTTCTGGGATTAATCTACTTTTTTTTAAAAAAAAACCTTGAACTAGCTACACTTTAGCTGACTTTGTTGCTAAAAACTGTCAATACTCTTTTTATACCTTTCTTCAGCCCAAATATCTATCTTTTACTGGGAGCATAATATAATGAAGTCATTTATGCAACTTCAGCAGGAATTTTCCCTACCTCTTAGGACAGGTATGGACACTTCATTGTTTGGGGTATTTTTAGTCCAATGTCGTGAATGTTATTCTGTTACGTAGTAAAACAAAATGAATCAACAGAAACATTAGGAGTGGTTGTGAGGAAGTAGTATTGCTGCCTTCTCCGTTTTCATCGCTTTTACTTTGATATGGGGTAAAGATTAAGGAGAATAATTGTTCAACTGAGACACTAAAGAATGAATAATTATTTGAGGGAAAATGAAAAATGAGTTGTCAGATTTCTGATATACAGCATTAATGTGGATTTCTGTGTAATTGTTGATGTTATACATTTTCTCAGCTGTTTGGTTGAAATTCTTCATGTTTATAATAACACTAATCGCACTGCCCTGAGAAGCACTATTTTAAATCTCAAATGACAAGTCCAAATCCCCCTCATATCTACTTGGCACACGAGTTGAGACCAGAAGATTTGCTCCTCCGTTTCCACCACACTTGGGAAATGTTCATGGCTTTTGGAAATACCAGCTCTCCAGTCGGGCACGTGGGTAATTGGATGAATTCTATGGCCTATGTTATACAGGTCATCAGAGTAAATGATCAAATGGTCCCTTCTGGCCTTTAAAAATATGTGACTCTCTATTCAGCACTCCTCGTTCAACCTACACTTCCACTAAAGTCAAAGAGGGCTGGAGTAGTGCTGAACTCCCTGTGACTTCAGTGGGAGTTTTGCCTGTGCTAGGAGTGAGCAACAGGCTATGCTGCCATTTTTATAAATCCTTAAAAATTGATGAATAATCCATCCTTCCAAAGCATGTCATATGCCCTTTTTAATGTCAACAGGCAATGCAATGAAATATTCATTAGTTCTAAACGCTTTTTTAATATCAGTTTATCATTTAATTATTTGGTCCAATGAGTTTCTATTATTCCTGAAGCCACTCAGATTGATACCAGTACTATTATATTGTTTTAAATTAAAGAAGAGCTCTCCGTGCATCATGTTCCCATTATATTTCAAAACACTTTCTGGTATTTCTGGTTTGTATGAGGTATACAGTGGATACCTAGGATTGTTTCCAAGTTTGTAAATAGAGATTTGAGAATTTCCCAGGTTTCCAATTAGACCAAATAATTTAAGAACCATAGTAAGTCATTGGCTCATTTGTTGCACCTGGACTTCGAAGAGATGTGGATGGGTGAGTTGATGTGTAGGCATGTAATTGTCTGTTGTATTTTGTTTTTGTCATTTTAGATAATTGGCAGGACACTCGGAGCCTGTGCTATTCGCACACTTCATTTATTCTAAATCAAAAGGAAATGCATAATTTTATAACCCATATCATAATGACCAGGAGAGCTTGAATTAGTCAGAAACCCTCATTGTAAAATTTTCCCTGACAAATTCTATAGCCTCATATTTCTATATTTCTGTTTCTAGCTAATTTCTCTCTCTCTTTCTAAATAAACATTTTAAATGATGATCGTCGCTGCAGACTTCCGCACATGGTGTCCTCTCTACCATCTCCTGCCAGCAGCAGAGGCCTTTACATCCCCATGGAATACTACCAAGTATTTTAATTTTGTTCCATAACTTTAGATTAGTATCTTCTGGATTAAATATTTTACTAATTTTCATGCTTTTCCCTTATGTCTCTTACTAATGATGTCTGCATGTTCTATATATTACATTATGTGTAACTCATTTTTAAAGCCCCTGGAGTCAAATCATGCTAAGCATTACTTCACATTAAATAAATAAATAAATAAGGTGCTTAAAACTAATAGTATGATATTGCCTGTTATTTTTTGTACTAGTTGCCCTTATACCTGTATTGTAAAATGCTATAGTTCTCTTTTTTGAGTATGAATACCCACTTTGAGGGTTTACTTAATCTCATGCAAAAAGAAAAATACATAGAATGAATATTTTACTTATTTAAAAATTTCAAAACAAAATGCCAAAAATGGGATTAATTCTTCACTGGGTGCAATGGACGGATTGGGATGAGAGGCTGTCAGAGAGCTGGTCACAGCTCTATGATTCTCAACCACCCACCTCTAGTGCAAATTAAATTTGAAGGTGGCAGCTTTAACTCTTGCCAATGACACAAGGTCCCTCAGAAACCTTATTCCAGTGGAGAATTGAGCCATGACCCCTCCTTGTCTTCATTCTGTGGGAAGGATTCTAGTGCAGGAGATAGAGATTTTTCTGCTTGGTGCCAAATATCCCCCTACATGATACAAGGGGGAGTTCCCCAGCGAGACTATCTGACTGCTTAGCCCCTTGTGTCTGAAGTTGTCTTTCCTGGTTTCCATGTTGTTTAATTCTCCCTTTTTCTCCTTTCATTGGCAATAATCAGCGTATCAGATCCTGTGTTTGTACCCTGGTGTCATCCTTTCCATTTTAAATCTTGTATGATATAAAGTGCAGCAAGTCTTTCGGTATTAGATGTACAGAGCTAGAATGAACAAGCATGAGCCACGGATGGGTCAGCTTTAGCGGGTTTTATTTATTTATTTTCCAACAACTAATGCTCAATGACTAGTAATTACTTATGCTAAACTACCTGTTCACCCTTGTATCTAGCTGTGTTTCTTTCTCAGACGCTTTGTGTAGCTCAGAAGCTTGTCTCTCTCATCAAAAGAAGTTGATTCAATACAAGCTTTCACCTCCCTCTTATCTCTCTAATGACTAGAAAGTTTAAAATATGGTTTCATTTACTGCTTAATTAGCCTCAAGAATGAGGGAGAATGTCAAAAGGAGACAACTTCCAAAGCCAGAGCAGTGTCTTTGAATGCAGTTATATAGTGTTCATCTCAACTACAGAATAGGCCATAACATAATCTGTAGTTTTGCATATGAAATTATTTAACTTTTATGAATGGGTAAATGATTCTCTGAAAGACTTGGAAAGTTTAACTTGATGGGGCACTGTCAAATGACTAGATATAGGGTGACCAGATAGCAACTGTGAAAAAACGGGACATGGGTGGGGGGTAATAGGTGCCTATATAAGAAAAAGTCCCAAAAAATGGGACTAGCCCTTTAAAAATGGGACATCTGGTCACCTTAACTAGATGTCTAACTTTTTGCACTTTGACAAAAGTAGATACTGTACCAATCTCCACATCTCCATGCCGGTGTTTGTGATTTTACAGTTATGCTTTTCATAGATCACCAAGATGCCCTGGATTCACAGATTAGATGGATGAGACTTCTTCTCTTGTTTTTGAAAGTTTGAGAAAGTAAGACTACTCCACTTTGGGTCACTTGTCTTGGGAGGATGATCTGAGATCAAGTACTGGCTGGGAATTGATTTTACTAATATTGCATTGAATAATGTGGGTTTAAAATCTTGGGTTTATCTCTGGCTTCTATGGCCCTCAGCAGGGTGACTTCTAGCCACACATTCATTTTATTTTTGAGAAGTCTGGATCTAGAGGAATAAGATAAGCAGAGGTCTATAATTAACCTTACCACACCTATCTTTAAGGAACTGGAAAGCTGCTGTGGGAGCAATTTAAGATCCACTTTGTTTGGTTTTGTGAGGGCTTTTTTGGGGAGGAGGATGGAGTTCCTGCTAGATTATTGGTTGTTAATTCTTAATGATTGGCAGGGGTTACTGAAGTGGTACTTTTCATGGCTGTGTACTTAGGAATTGTCTAGAAGAGTCTAGAGCAAGTAATGGGTGCTCCTTCTTAATGTATGTGTGTAAAACCCTAAATAAATAAGTGAGAGGAAAAAAGGCTGAAGGCTTCAAAATACTGCCTGCTATAAATAAAAAGGAAAAAAAATCCTGTGAAATGGTTTTTCAAATGTCATCCTTAAAGGCGAGAAATATGTTTTCAGTCAGCCAAGGAAATGATTTTCTTATGGTGGGAAATAATTTTGAATCAGATATTAGCTGGAAGAAGAACAGTTTCTTACTTTTTGAAAGGGTATTTTTTGCTATTTCTCTGTAGATAGCAAGGTTTGGTACACTGAAGGGATAGCTGATCATGCTTCTACTAGTGGGGCTGTTCCAGAATAACAATGCAGTTAAAGTATCTAAACGCCTGCATTGTACTGCTGGTAGTGATAACCATTCAGTGCATTTCTAATGTTATCGGCATCATCTTGTTTTCAGTTTCTTATTACTGATATTTGACTCTATTATTGCTATTTTATTGAATCTAGGAAAAACCTCTTAGCTCATACAATCAGTCTTCCTGTCAATACAGGAGTGTTCCCTAGAGAATGCTGTATAGCTTTAAATTTCCCACACAAGGGAACCTTGGCAGTTTTCTTTGGAGACTCTTCAACACCATAACAGATCTCATACTCAAGAAGTTTTTCTCTAAACACAGCCTAAACTTCCCTTTTTTATTTAATCACATCTTCCGTGTGCCACCCTGAAATATTCCTCTTATCCTTGTGGCTGACCTTGCAGAAGTGTGCAAGACAGGGAGAGCATGGAAACCATCCTTTCCTTCTTCACCCTCCATACAACCAGTAGTGAGTGCGAGAACTTCTAGTCTTTCTCCAAAGGAGGCCTGAATAAGCAAAGGGCATTGTCCCACCCTGTGTCATAGCTACCAGGAGAGCAGAGTGGAATCTAATTTTTTTTCACACTGTGAAAGGGTACTTTCCCCAAGAGCCACCGGAATAATGCACCCAGCCAAAAAGTCTCTGGGAACTACTTCCTCTCTCCCCTCTCTCTCACCCCCAACCCCCGCACCCAACCTGCATTGTGACTTAAAGGCCCAAATACTGCCTTTAGCATTTATACCTTCTAAATATTAATTTTTGTCTTAGTTATCACTTTACCAAATATATGTGTGTGTGTATATATCTAAGGTTGTTTTATCCTGTCCTCATAAGTCAATCCCTCTAGCCCCCTGATCACTTCTGTTATTCTCCTAGTTCTCTCTAATTTGTCCTCTAATTTCTCTCTTTCTGGTGATGTGATGCATAGAAAAAACTGTGAATGCAGCATTTCAGGAGCTGTCATACCCATCCAGTGCAGAGCAGGACTATTATCTCTACAGTCTGTGATGTGATGCCTCTATGCATATAACCCAAAATTGCATTCTCCATTGCCAATGTATGTCTAATTTGCTTTCCACTATCACCACCAGGTCTTGTCAACTTTACTACTACCTAGATTTCTCTCTCCAAATAATGGTGTTGCAATTCCCCCACCCCCCCCCACCCCCAGTAGTGTATTAGCTTGCATTCATAGAATCATAGAAGATTAGTGTTGGAAGAGAGCTTAGGAGGTCATCTAGTCCAACCCTCTGCTCAAAGCAGGACCAACCCCAATTAAATCATCCAAGCCAGGGCTTTGTCAAGCCGGGCCTTAAGAACCTCTAAGGATGGAGATTCCACCACCTCCCTAGGTAACCCATTCCAGTGCTTCACCACTCTCCTAGTGAAATAGTGTTTCCTAATATCCAACCTAGACCACCTCCACTGCAATTTGAGATCATTACTCCTTGTTACCACTGAAAACAGCCGAGCTTCATCCTCTTTGGAATCCCCCTTCAGGTAGTTGAAGGCTGCTATCAAATCCCCCTCAGTCTTCTCTTCTGAAGACTAAACAAGCCCAGTTCCCTCAGCCTCTCCTCGTAAGTCACATGCCCCAGCCCCCTGATCATTTTCGTTGCCCTCTGCTGGGCTTTCTCCAATTTGTCCACATCCTTTTTGTAGTGGGAGGCCCAAAACTGGACATGATACTCCAGATGTGTCCTCACCAGTGCCGAATAGAGTGGAATAATCACTTCCCTCAATTTGCTGGTAATACTCTTACTAATGCAGCCCATTATTCCAAGTGGATTTGTTTTGATCCAGGGTTCCAATATCTCTATATTTTCTATACTTCTATCCCTTTATATTGTCTCATTTAGTGTTTGCTACATTTCCCACTGTAAGATAGTCTTTGAATTTCAGTAATATTTTGAAGAGGGAATAAGCAATATCACTAATGAAGATATTTAATAAGACAGACTTAAATTGTATCTCTAATACCTCACTAGATACTTCTCCCCAACTCCATGTAATTGTCCTTTGTGAGCATCACAACAACATAACCATTGTGTACAATCGTTTAGTTTATTTTTACTCCATATCACAGGGCTTCAAGGTATCATAGCAGATGCTTTACAAAATTCCAGATATATTGGATCTGTTTCATTCATCCTCTAATTTTGTATAGAACCGCTCTGGTTTAATATTTCACCATCCTTGCAGGAAGTGGTCAACTTGGGCTGCAGGGGCAGGGTGTGGGAAGAACTGAGAGAAAAATCAGGTACTCATTTAAGCCAACCCATAAACCAAGCTCTTCCCTTTGTTGCTTTGTTCTACATAACAGGAAAAAAAATATTGAAAGGAAGTGAAGATGTTAAAGGCAGAATTAACATCCCCTTCTTTTCTGCTAGTTATTTCAATTTTCAGCCTGATACACCCTCCCCCACTAAATCAACTCAATCCTCTCAGTCAGGGACTTCCATATGTTGTCAGAAAAATGCTGTTCAGCCACTGTCCCCAGTCCTTTCCCTCTTCAGCCATTTAAAAATATTTCCTGCTAAAGCAGGATCCTTTATCCCTGATTCATTAGACAAATGAACAGATGATTAAACATAAAAAGTTTGTTGATTGCCGTGGTTTTCTTCTGATAGTTAAAATTAAGCCACATTTAACTTAGAGCTCATCTTCCATCTGTGCAGTGTTTAAACTAGGGAATGGTACCTGTATCAGGTCAGCATTGTATCTAGAGTATTTCAAATTAATCACCAGCCTTCCAAGTGCCAGAAATCTGGTAGGGGGTGGTCAGTGAGATTTTAATTGCAGATAGGTTACCAAACTGGGCCATCAAATAAAACAAAAATTAATTTCATCCAGTTTAGTAAAATAATAATATCCTTTGATTAATATTTTTAATTCACTGTGCTTACTGCCAAAACACTCACAGAATCATAAAAGTTAAAGGGGGTGAAAAACTTGTAGGCTTTTTTCCTTTTTTGATTTAAATAACCATTTTTAAATGTCCATACAAAAGGTCCAAGCACTTTTTTATCAATTAATTAGATTTACATTCACAAATGATGTCCACTCAGCAGCACAATGTAATCACATAGAAATAATGAATGAACTCAGTCAGCTATAAATCAAAGCAATAAAACAGCCCCTTTAGCACACTTCTCCTCCCCCTGACTTTGTGAAGTGTGCCCAGAAAGTCGTTAAAATTCAGGCTATTTCCGACCAAGATAAGAAGCAAGCTTCAGAGTCCAGGGTCCTCAGAGAGAATACTCTGCAGACAGTCCCCATATTTGGCTACTCAGCCTTCTTATTCAGTGCCAGATAATTCCCTACAGTACCTTTTCTACTGCTTTGTCCTGTCTATTTTCATACTTCTCACCAACCATGTTGAGCTTGCTTAATACTGCAGTGCTCCTGTCAATTAAAGTGGTGGTGGTGTTTTCAGTAGGTTCAGGGCTGGGCCCGTTCCAAACCATTCTTGTCATTGAGAATGATAGCTCACTGATAGTGCTCTAGGATGTACTTGTTATGAGATCAGTTGATAGGAATGAAATTAATGCACATCATGACTTTATACCAAAATAAAAGTAAGCATCTGTTGCAGTTGAAGTTCCAACCACTATATTTTAATTCTTATATAATCTATTCTATAACTCATCCAGTACACATGCATGAGTGAATTTTATTCTAAGATCAGTAAGTTGGCAAGGGAAAAAATTCTTTGAAATTACTAATTCACTCTTTCAGTCATGGAGTTGATTGGCTGAAGCAAATTTTTTTTCCTCAAATGGAGTACCACTATAGTTACTTCTCTAATTAATGTGGGGAAACGATTGCATTTAATTCCTATTATCATTTTTATGCACATTTCCTGGTAGTTTGACATAAATGAGGTTATTCCAAGAAGAACATAATCATATTTTACTGGAAATAAAGATAATTTACAGGGATCACACCTAAAGCACTTAAAGTATAAAATGATTCATTCACAAATAAAAAGAATTAATTCATTGAAATTAAACATAACATTTATTTTAAAATGGTAAAATGATATTGATGCTGACATATAAAACTACAAGAGCAAGAAAAATCTAAATTGCTTGCCAAGCATTTTTAGCAAAATCCTGTTTTGCTTACACATTAAGAGAATAACACTATAGTTGATTCTTCAGAAATAGGTTGCAATTCAAAGTGGATAGTCTGAAAACTATCCATCTGAGAACTCTGAGCACGGTTTATAAAAACAGGATGGAAAACAGAGAGAGTAAGAAATAGAAAAGTAAAATGTGCCAAATGAAGGCAAACATATTGCACCAAACTGTGAGATTGTGAATTTACCATTTATGGCGTTGTAAGCATAGGTGCTAGAACCGGGGGTGCTGCCACACCCCCTGGCTTGAAGCGGTTTCCATCATATATAGGGTTTATAGTTTGGTTCAATGGCTCTCAGCCCCACTACTAAACAAATTGTTCCAGCATGTGTGAATAGGGCTATTATTCTTGTGATGTTAGGACTTCCTTGTTTTAACTAGACCAGAAATAAAATAAGAACGTCCTTACTCATTATATTTTGAGACTTCCACTTCTGTTCCCATGCCAAGGGATTCAGAGGAGCAATAAATGTTTTAGAGCTTGTTTAAAAAAAAAAAAAAAGGAGGGGGGCTTTGGAGTTTGACTCAGTTTGCCTAACCTCTAGTTTCCATTGCTCCCCTCCACTGTGAGGGGCAAAAATGAGTGAAACTAAACTAATTGGCTGAGAGGCCCTGAAACTGCAAAGGTGAAGGAACAAAGCCAGTGTAGCATGCAACCCTTTGTTGGGAACCTATGGAAGTCTCTGCTTGGTAACACCACCAAGGCAGGGATCTGTCAGCATCTGGTGGGAAAATGAGATAGGAAACAGCTATTCTAAGCAACATGCAAAACAGGCAACATTTCCACCTAAAACTCCCTGTAACGTTAGTGATCAGCAGCCTCTCCTCTTATGCATTGGGAATAAGGTACAGGTGCTGTGTGGCCAGCTGTTGGCAGCACATCTCTCCAATCACATGACCAGGAGGGAGGAGGAGCCTAGAGAAGAGTGCAACGGGCTAGTTCTTTTATAGTGTAATCCGGGGTAGTTGATTATTTTTTGTCAAGGTCCAAATTTCTTGGTCAAGGTATAGTCAAGGTCCAGACTCCAGAGAAAATAATAATAATAATGGAAAAAAAGATTGAGATCCGTTCAAAAGCATCTGGAGATCCAGATTGGCCTGCGGTACACCTATTGGCTACCCCCGGTGTAACGTGTTTACCAGGTGGTTAATGACGGCAATAAAGGCTGCGTTCAATAGATCTAGGGGGTCTCTTGACACATAATTAAATCAGCCTCACCCAGATACCTGGAAAAAATGAATACACCCTTCCTGGGTGCCCTTTATAGGCAAAGCTTCTCAGTTCACAAGTGCTCTGTGACTGTGTACAAACAAGACAATCTTTATTAGGGGAAAGGGATCATCACTGTAAACTTTGCGAAAAATACAGCAGAGAAGTAGATAGACAGTAGGCATCATATCTAGGCCTATTTCTATCACAACTGGAGCCAGATGGAAGCTTCTCTGTATTTCTCTCTTAATCTGGCAACATAGCAATAATGAGTTTCCTGGCTGACTCCACGGCCTGACATGCCAAGTGTAAATTATGGGTCATTGGGGATCTCTACTAAACATCAGGAAATATGGTGGAACTTGACAGCATCATTCTTTGTGGCAGTGTAGGCACGCACCAAAACCAAAACAAAAAAATCCCACGCATGCTGGCCCCAATTTGACTCCTGCTCTGGATGTAAAGTCTCCAACGTAGTGTCTGATTACATCCTTCTGTCCAAGGATCACTATATGTGTGTTAAAAAATCTAGATCAGCCCCTTAATTACCACTACACTGAGTACCTCTTCCAAAAGGGGACCCTCAGTGCCCCTTCTTTGGTCCAAGTGTATCCAAGCTGGAAATTCATACACTGAATTTTCCCTTTCTCCTAGCACTTAAGCAGTAGTGGCCTTCCTGCCTCTGCTCAGGTAGGCCTGGATGAAATGGTAGGTCACTACTGTAATGTTTCTCACATTTTTCTGGTACACCATTTTTCGGGTAATAGGAAATTTGATTCTTAGTAGCCCCACAGTACTGCTACTACTAATGTTTTCCAGATGTGCAGCTCTGGTGAGTAAAGTTTTTGTTTTCTCCCTTTCAACACAACGAGCACATCTCACGTTTCCGGCAAATGTCCTTAGCCATCTGTGGCCAATAGAACCTGCTCCAAATGAGTTCCAGGTTCGTTTCCATCCCAAGTGTCTGAAATCACCATGTAAGGTTCTTATGGCAAGGGCTTAGAAGTGCCTTGGTGGCACTAATTGATTTCGCTGATATTTTTTTTTGGTAGAGCATCATCTGCTGTTCAGCGCAATGGTGCATTAGTCTTCAGTCTGTTCCAGTCTCTTAGCTGCAGTTTAACCTCCAGAGAGAACTTCACTGGTCCCTTCTTTTAGGAAGCAGCATGTCATGGCTACTACTATCCTGGAAATGGGCCTCTTGGCAGCCAGCAGCATTGAGCCTGGGCAATTGGGATTGAGCCAACGTAATGTTGTTTACCAGACCTAATAGAATACTTTCAGCAGTATACCTAAAGTTTTTGTGATGCACCCCCAAAGGCCTGACCCTAAGCAACTCGGACTCCAAATAGCTTTCCCTTCATCCGCAGGAATTACAGCCAGCCCTTTATCTCATATATGATGAGAGAGTGCATCAGCATCTATATTTCTCAATTGATACTGAATGCTGAATTCCTAGTATAGCCAGTGTGTCCACATACTTCTGCCCTGTTGCATCTACCTTGGTACTTAAATCATTGAGTTATGCATTGCTATCTGTCCAAACTGGGAACTGAGCACTATTTAAAAAATTCAAAAATTTCTCACTGACACACTTTAAAGGACATGAATTCCAACTGTTGTCTGGTGTATCAAGCCTCACTTTCAGAAAGTCCTTGTCAAAGGCCACAGATATCCATTTCCCTTCAACTTCTTGGTATAACACTGCTCCCAAACCTTCCACACAGGCTTCCATACATAGGACAAAAGCCTTGCTTCAGTCAGCAAAGACTAAAACTGGGCATGAGTTAATGAATTAATGATTTCCCAAAAGGGCTTGTCACACGTCTTGTTCCATTGATTCTCAGAGAGTTCTAATGGATTAGAGTGTAGAAGACTCTACTAGATCTCTCGAGGTCCCTTACAGTTCTATACTTCTATTCAGAAGGCTGTGTGGACTCTTTAGTGTTTGTCTTGCATTTCCTTTACTACTTGCTGGACTGGTATCCCCTAGTGAGGTCATTCAGTGGCTTTTCAATAATAGTTTAATATTCCATGAATCTCTGGTTGCATCTACTAGATACTAGAAACATCTTGACCTCTATAATTTTGTGGGCCTGTATTTTATGATGGTATGTAGTTATCTTCTTGTGATCCTTTATGCCCCACGTACTTGACTGGTGTTTTGCAGAAGTGACATTTATCAATTGATAGCTTTTGAAAGTGTTACACCAGCTAGGTGTCTTTCTTCATACTCCTCCAGAGTTCTCCCAAATACAATCAAGCAATCCAATGCAACTAATGCCTGTAGCAAATTTATGTCTCCTATGACTTTATCGGACACTCAAATGTTGCTGCACTCCAAATATATTTTGGGGCATGTGTTCAACCTGATAGTTTTATCTGTCACTTAGGCTTCCGTCTTCTCTTTATCATTTTGTCTCTGCAGGATCTGGTAATATGAGTTTTGAAGGTCCAGCACTGAAACCACTGGCCCCTAGCAAGCAGCCTAAGTAGGGCTAGCTTTAGGGGCAAGCAGGATCATCGCCCTGAATGCCAACTTCCAGGGAGGTACCACATTGCTGTGCCTTTTGTCCTCTTTTTTTAAATTGTCCTGGCTGCTCTGGAGGGAATCAAACATTTTCTACCCTGGCCAGAAAAATACCTAGGGCTGGCCCTAAGTCTAGGCATCTTGTATAGAAGGTATGATATGCTGACCAACTACAGTACATCTGTTTAAGTTCTGGTGATCTATACAGATTCTGATATTGTCATTTTTCCTTCCTACCCATCACTATGAGGAGGTATATATATTCCATGATTCAGTGATAATGCCATTTGTCAGCAGTTCCTGGAGATCACATTGTACATCCTCAATTTCAGCTTGCAGTATTTTCAGAAGATTCCTTTTCCTGCTTGGGTTCTGAAGGTTTTTTACCTCTTGCCTCTTCTATAATCATGTAAAACTCTTCCTCCAAATACATCAATAAGCATAGACTCTCCAAGGCAACTGTGGGGGTAGTTTGCTGAGTCTTCTTTACCCACCCTGTAGGGGGAGGCTTTTTCATGGGAGGGTCCAATTTGGTCCCTTTGCTGATGTATAGTAACAAGAGGTCTCTGAAAACTGGTAAGCTATACAGTAAATTGAGGCCAAAGTTTTTCCTGTTTCAAGCTTGTGTCCAATTCTATTCAAATTATGAAGAAGAATAGTGTATCAAAGAGAATTACCATAAGAAGGAGCTGACTGAATTTTAATTGGGGTCAAGTCATTGAACAGAGCTGTGACAGATGAATTTAAAATTTCAAAAAATATCTATTGTAAGACTCTAAATTAGATATCTCAAATAACTGACACATTACTTCATACTGTAATCATTATAGGTTAAATAGTTATGCATAAATTATTTTTACAAACTGTTCATTGAGATACATGCTATCATATGACAAATTTAGTTTTAGATTACCTAAGAGAGAAATCTTCACTCACTGCTATTCATAATATATTTGGAAAAGGTTAGAAAGCGTTCATTCCTAGCAATGATTACATTTGGGAGAATAGCCAAAGCAAGTTGGTTGATAGTTTAGTAACATGCAGTAAGTGCCCAAACTTAACATGCAAATTAAATTCATGAGCTATTTCCTTTCAAGTGCTGCCAATGATATATGTTGGAAGGAGAATTACCTAGATGTAACTAGATGATTTCCTATTTACTAGAACTACAGAAACATCAATGAGTTCATTTTGCCGTGGCAAAATTTCTAGGCATATTTCTCACCAATGGAACAAGCAAACAAAAAATCTTATTTCTTGTGATTTAATACAAGAGGAACAACAATGGAAAAAATGTAGATGCATTAGATTTTTTTGAGCTTGTCATAACTCTTTGAACATTGTAGCAATAGCCTGCTCCTGGTTTCATACTACAGGATATATGAAATTTGGATGTTTAAAGGAAAAATAGATACTTTGGGATAAATGTTCAGACCCTGGCCATTGCATGTTCTGTATCATACTTGCACATAAATAGAGGCTTCATTCTCCAGTAGTAGAAGCATGAAACAAAGTCAGGAGACCTGGATTCTAATCCTGACACTGCCTGGGATTTACTGTAGGTCCTTGGACATCAATTAATTGCTATTCTTCAACTTCTGCATCTATTAAATATGGATGATAATTACCCACTTTTGTGAAATACGTGGCAAACTTAAAATAAAAAGTTGTCAATGTACATTCAAATACAAATTTGTAAAAACAAAGCACTTTCAAAAGCAAAACCTGTATGTGTACACACTAGAATTCACAGCAGAATGTAGCTACGAAAGTGCACACCAAATGTTAGAGTTATGGAATCATTTAAGTAGGTTTTTTGCTCCAAAATTGTACACACTTATGTGTGTGCAATTTTGCACTCTCAAAAGTGAAGACCCAGTAAAAAGGCATTTTGAGAATTTATGCCATAGGTACAAATTAGAATCAATAAACTAGCTAATTTCAACAAGAAGATGGAAGAATATCATTGATATTGGGGAATATGGCCTAAAGGTCCTTTGTTATTCTGAAGGTCAGATTAGATTATCACAATGGTCCCTTCTGGCCTTGGAATCCATGATACTTCGAGTATGTGCTTGAACCGCAATGTAAATAGCAATCTCAGACAAAAGCAGTTTTAAAAAAAACAAAACAGGAAAGAATGAAAAGGTAAGAAGAAATTGAAGAGTTATAAGGCCAATGAAAATCAGGCCACAAAAGACATCCAAAAATGAAGTTCCCTGAAATTAGTGAATGCTTTTGAAAATGTCGGCCTTATTCTCCATTTGTTGTTAGGGAATATCGAGAAGTAGATCTCTTTAGACCTTTTTAAAACTCTGGATTCTGAATCTGAATCCTTCCTGCACTTAGGGCACAAATAAGGTTCCGCCTAGTCTAGCCTGTGTCATGCCTTGCATCTCCTCTGTGGTGTTAAGTTCCTTAAGTTTTCCCTCTGAGTACTGCTCAGTGGAGTGATTTTTTTCGGTTGGCCTCTTTTTCATGTTCCTCCAGCTGCCCAATGATACGTTTGCCATGGCATACACTCTGGCTTCTTTCTTAACACATGTCCCAGGTATTTCCATCTTGTTTTCTGCATAACTTTTTATATAAGGGGTTGGTGAGCTCTGATAAATCTTGGCATTTGTTGTATATTCATTCCATTTAATAGCTAGTATTTTTCTAAGGCATTTGCTGTGGAATGATCATGTGTGTTACCCTCCAGTAAGGAGGTGGAAAATAACTCTTGGCCTGCAATGCAGCCTTGAGCATAGGATTGAAGAATTTATTTGATTTTTCTCAATGGCTGATATCATTTGACTTTTTCTGCTGTTTGGCTAGTGCCTAATGTCTTTTGTCTCTAGTGCTTTTGTGGCATGAACTTTCAATAAGCCATTGCTGAGATCATATTAGTATGGTATTTATTTTTCTGGATCTCTTTCCACCATTCTCAAATTGGATGATTTAGCCAGCTGTTCTAAACCTTCTGCTCTGAGCACTTTGGCAAATGAACATGTCTCCTCCTCCTAGATTAATACTGTGGACTTCCTAAATTTGGGAATCTGTTTGCTTTTGATGAGGATGAGTATGATGGTAAGTGTTACTATAGTCCACAGCTACAGAGTTACTCAGCCTTTGGAAGTTATTCTGCTGCTTTTAAATTTCTGTCAAAACCATGTATCTCATGGCAGCAGATTTCAATCAAAAACTAATTCCATAATTTGGAAGCGCATTTAGAAAAGGCCCGAGTGCTTATTGTCTCCAAAATTATATTTAGGATGGCATCTTAATAAGAGATCATCATATTCAAACCTCGATAGATAACATGGGACATATCGTAAGGCAAATCAGAAAGAAGGGCCAAACTAGTAGCACTCAATACTGCACTCGAAAGTGTTCATAATTAACATTTTATTGATAAAAATAAAATATTGTGTAACGCTATTGTCTTTAATAAACTCTATTGGAGGAAATCCAAAAGAGGACTCAAACATAAGGAAACATATAGCAGAGCGTAGGAGCCAACCAATTATAGTAAGAGTTAGCAGCTGAATCATATTCTGACAAAGCAAAAGAAAGCCAACAACACAGAAATCACACGCAAGGGCCAGAGTTCCAGATCTCTGTGGCTAAGAACCAGGTCCCTCAGAGTCACAATTAGAGAGAAAATGTGAATAGCTCTGCTTGAATGTCTATTTCTTTAATTTTTTGTCATGTGTACAAATACAACAGTCTAGCAGGAAGATGGAAGTGGGCCAGAAGTGTACAGTATAATAGATAACTCCGGAGTATATCACTGTGGTAAAGAAAATAAAATCTGAATGAAGTTAAGATTTGGAGGCTTTATTTGCATCAACAGGTTACATGGAAGATGACTGGCATGCAGGCTCATGACAGCTACATTCAGTTTATTTATGATTAAGTGCAATAAAGTAGCCAGACAAGTATTTAGTACTTATGTTGAAGTAGTTCATAGATGTCCCCCATTCTGCTATCTACAAACAAGTATTACAAGCAGCAGGACAACATTAGAAATGCAGATATATTCTGAACTGTCAGATTTCCTTAATCTGTTTTTAGCTTATTTGGATATCTGAACACACAAATTATTTGTGCTGGCAATCACAAGTGACCTGTTAATCTGATTTACAAAAATCAAATAATATTTATAAATGGATTTGGCGAGACCTGCCCTGTCACCTGGGAAGTGGGAACAGTTTAGTGGGGAAAAAAATGAAACACAGTTGATGTACCTGAAAGCTAGAAACCACTCTCCAACACGGTACATTTTAGGCAAGATAATACCAATATGGTACATTTCCTCCAAGGATTGTTCAGAGTTTTAAAAACATTAATTAAGCTTCTAGGTTACCCCTTTGAGTTAGGTACTCAGAATGTAACCGAGGTACAGAAGGGTTGTGATTTGCCCCCAGATCACGCAGCAAGTCCTGGTAGAACTGGGATTAAAACCAATGGAAAGAGAGGTTTAAAATGGGAAGTTTCACGCACCCTTAAATATAGATGGTGATACCACCTCCAATTATAACATAAAACTACTAACAAATCTATTAAATAATAAGTGCCATATACTCAACATCCAGGACTTCCATTGTTATTAATGGGAGAGAGTGTGGTGGGAAGTGGGTGCATATGTGCAGATCATTAACACTATATGGACATAAATCTTTGGTTCTACGACAGCTGTTTACATGTAACCCATACGCTGCTAAATAAGAGAAAGTATCATGGGTAGAATTAATGGTCAGCATTATCTGCTAAAAGTTTTGTTTCCTTAAGAAATCAGCCCTTATGACTTTTCCCATACATGACCTATAATATGGCCTATAAAACTTCTTAAAATTTGATGCTGAACTCTTTTAATCAACAGCAGTTAAAGCTTGCCTTATAAAGATTCTGCCTTGAGTGTATGATACTCACTGTTCTTGCTGAGCATTGTTCTACATTACAAAGTGAATCTCCCCCATTAAACAGTTTTAATGTGGAGGAAACATATTTTATCCGGGGGGTCTTGTTGAGAGGAGAGGAGAAATCTGTTTCTTTCACAGACAGGTAATTATCCCCCAATTATGTGGCAAATGCACTCCAGAATTTGAGGGATTATAGCAATGTTTACCTAGAATTATGCTAACAATTCACTTAAAGTTCCTCTTAACTATAAACATGTGGATGGGTGGCTGCCTCCCTTTTTTTTGTGCATCTCAGTTAATACTACTATGTATGTACTATGCAAACCATTGGAGTAATATATGAAATTATATATAAATTCCTCTTTCCTGGTAATTATCAGATCAGTAAAGGATTGCTTACTGTAGAGCACTAGACTCTGTTAAACATTAAATGAGTTTCATAGTGAATTAAAGTAGCCAAACATGGAAATGCAATTTTTTTTTCTTTTTGCAGTAATGAGGATTTTCTTTTATTACTTAATACAAGTTGTTACATGGCAGGGAGGGTGGGCAGAGAGAACAGTTTTTCACAAGCATACAACTAGATTTGAACAGAAAATGAAAGTTCCTTCCAGGGAAAAATTTCTCATTTTAGAAGAAAAATGGTTCTGAACTGGGACAAGACATCAAATATTCAAATTTTTTCAAGAAAAGTTCCCTTTCAGGAGAAACAATGCAGAATTTTTTGGGCGAGTTGCCACTTGGAAGGCTGTTTTCAGTTTCATTTTCAATGTCCCCAGAGCAGGGAGGCAGAGCACAAGGGTTCTCTGGCAGTCTTCCAGGAAAACTTGTGCCAGTTTCACTGGCAGAAAGTGAAATGGACAAGAATCTTGTAGCTGGGCAGCCATCATTTCAATTTTTCTGACAGAAAATCAATTTTTTTCATTAAGACTGAAAATCTCTCATTGGTTAGAAAATCATTCTAATTGTTCTAATCCAACTTTGATTTCAAAGGCATATGTAAAGTAAGCAAACTTTTCAGAAACATGCACACACACTTGCATTTGCCCAACTTGAGTACACAAATATCCCAATGCATGCGCATTTCTGAGATGTGTGGGCATATGTGTTTCTTTACTTAGGCTGGAATAAGAATCAGAGAACTGGAAGGGACCTCAAGAGGTTATATGGTCCAATAACCTTCACTCAGAGCAGGACTAAGTATTATCTAGACCATCACTGACAGGTGTTTGTCCAACCTTCTCTTAAAAATCCCCAATGATGGAGATTCCATAACCTCCCTGGCAATTTATTGCCAGTGCTTAACCACCCTGACAATTAGGAAGTTTTTCCTAATGTCCAACCTAAACTGCCCTTGCTGCAAGTAAGCCCATTGCCTTCTTGCCTCTATACTTAGAGGTTAAGAAGAAGTTTTTTCTCCTCCTGCTTGTTACAACCTTTTATGTACTTGAAAACTATTATCATAGCCCCCCCCTCAATCTTCTGCTTCTCCAGGCTAAATAAACCCAGTTTTTAACAGTCTTCCCATCATAGGTCATGTTTTCTAGACCTTTT
Source organism: Chelonoidis abingdonii (assembly GCF_003597395.2). Taxonomy (NCBI): domain Eukaryota; kingdom Metazoa; phylum Chordata; order Testudines; family Testudinidae; genus Chelonoidis; species Chelonoidis abingdonii. Next base: position 58,022,690 of record NC_133777.1, read on the forward strand.
AATCATTTTGTGCCTTCTCTGGACTTAGTACACAAATTTGTCCACATCTTTCCTGAATGTGGTGCCAGAACTGGAACATAATACTCCAGCTGAAGTAACAGTGTGGAGTAGGAGTGGAGAGGAATTACTTCTTGTGTCTTGCTTACTAATATTCCTACTAGTACATCCAGAATGGAGTGTTTTCTTTTTTTGCGTCAGGCGTTACAACTGTTGACTCAGAGTTAGCTTGTGGATCCACTATGACCCTCACATCACTTTCTGCAGTACTCCTTCCTAGACAGTCATTTCCATTTTGGATGTGGTGCAAGCTGATTGTCATTCCTAAGTGGAGGATTGCATTTTGTCCTTAATTGAATTTCCACCCGTATTACTTCAAACCATTTTCTCCATTTTGTCCAAGATCATTTCGAACTTTAATACCTATCCTCCAAAGCACTGTTCGACCTCTCCAGTGGTATTGCCGCAGAAACTTTATAAGTGTACTCTCTATGCCATTATCTAAAATACTGGATGAAGAATTGAACAGAACAGACCCAGAACGATCCCTGAGGGACCGCCACTAGTATGCCTTTCAGCATGAACTGTGAACCACTGATAACTACTCTCTGAGAATGATTTTCCAACCAGTTATGCACCCACTTTATAATAGCTCCATCTGTGTTGTATTTTCCTATTTTGTTTATGAGAAGGTCATGTGAGACCATATCAAAAGCCTTACTAAAGTCAAGATGTTCCTCATCTACCGCTACCCTCCTATCCACAAGGCTTGTTACTCCATCAAAGAAAGCTGTCAGGTTGGTTTGACATGATTTGTTCTTGACAAATCCATGCTTACTGTTACTTATCATCTTATTATCCTCTAGGTGTTTGCAAATTGATTGCTTAATTATTTGCTCCATTATTTTTCCGGGTACAGATGTACAAATGTGCACTGTCACTTTTGTATACACAGCTCTCAACAGCTGGTTCAGCATTTCTATGTGCCTCCAGCGATTACCAACATGTACAGCACAGTCCTAAGTGTTTATGCATATTTGCAGTCTGAAGGTTTGTGTATTTAGCATTGTCACAAGGTGACTGTTCCCTTTAACAGGAGATGGGCCAAGATCTCGTGACTAATCAGCTGCATCCCAACTGAGGCTGTGTTCTCGGGGTCAGGTGAGAACTTGAAGAGCACCTAGTCTTTAAAAGGTCAGCCAAGAGCTCATGTGAACTGCAGGGACTGGGCAGGCTCCTGCAGGAGTCCCTGGGTCAGGGGAAGAAACCCACTTGTAAATGACTCCAACAGATGCCTTGGGGAATGAGAATTGCAGGAAGTAGGCTCCTGTGGGAGCCCTTGGGTGAGGCCACTGGCTGAGAAGTTAGAGAAAAGCTTCTGGGAACTGTAACCCATGTTGAGCACAGGAACTCTTTTGTTTTCGTATTTTGTCTCAGATTCTGCTTAACTGATACACAAAGCCCTGGAACAGACTCTAATGTGGCATCAGTCCTTCCTGAGCCAGTGAGCTAGCTTCCCAACTTACATGCATCATTCATTTTTTAACAGTTGATTTACTCACCTGGGTGAAGTTACAAACATAGATATTCATGAGAAGAAAGCAGACAGAGGTATCACTGTCGTCAGGTTCAAGCTGGGATTCCATAGGAGTCCCACAAGAGGAGGTTGCCTGGGAAATACTTTCCACTGCTGGCCCTGCCTAGTTTCTGGAGCTGGCTGGCTCTGGATCCCTCAGCCAAGAGGCTGTTGCTGGTAGTTTGAGTCTGCCGTGGCCCACAGCATTTGAGCCAGTACTGGATGAGAATCTAGCTTATCTGAAAGTTGAGGTTTTTTTTATCTCACCCTCAAGAAAGCAGAACTTTTCTTGGCTTTCACCACTTTGGGATTTTATAAACATTGATTTCTAGAGGGAAAATTGGAGACCAAGACAAATAATTAGGTACCTGCTACTACTCAGTGATATTTTAAACTCAAAGTGCTTGGTGAAGAGAACTGTTACCTTTCTTTTCTTTAGCTTTTCTTATGTTAGTCAGTAGGTCAAACAAATCAAATACTTTGACCATGTTTTCTTAGGTATTGGTTTGTTGTCTCGGTGGGAAGGAAGAGAATGATTGTGTGTGAGGTCAGTACTCTATTGTTTTCCCACACAGTAACTAATTGATGCTTTTCTTGACCCGGATGTTTTACATACCATTATTGCAAGATTTGATTCTATTCAAAATAGTTAATTTATCTTTGCGTTATTTTACTGCCCACATTTCTCTCTAACAGGTGACTTTCTAATCTCATCACCTTGCATGTGATTCACAAATCTTCTTGTCCTGAAATTGTTATTAAAATGCATGAAGATAAAAGTGGTAGCAATTGTTCTGCATCGAAAAGTGCTTGTTGATATTTAGTGGAAAATTCACAGTATGCTACTTCCAGTAGAACGGCGCATAGTAGAAAACACAGTCAAAACCAGTATCAGACATTGGTATCCTTTTTCAATTAATATTTCTTAAAATACTTCCCCAAATAGGCTTGAACTGTAGACAGTCAATACACCAGGCTGCTGTGCAGCTAAAGTACTGATTGTGTTTCAATGAGATAAAAGTATTTACCATAATATCAACCCTTAAACTAATGTGTCTGCTTACTCTACGGACACATCCTGCTCATTCTATAGGTACAATTCTTTCCAAAGATATCAATAAGGGAACTATTATGGATTGACTATAGTATAAGGCCATTACTATGATGAAGATTTTCTGTGGAATTTGTACTATTTATTAAGAAAATGTATTTTTCAACATTCATTTGAATTTTTCTACATAGCTCAAACAATCAGGTCAGATGGGTTTTAAAATCATATTCAAGCTGCATTCAGAGTCAGACAAGGAAGAAAATCAGACCAAGAATAATTTTATTGTAAAGTTAAATCATGGCACAATTTTTGGAAAGTGCTTTAGTTTCTTTAAATTCCAGATGGACAACTACGAGGGACTTCAATTTAGGGACAAATTCTGTCTTCATATGATTGAGTGCAGTGCCTAATAACTTAAATAGGACCAAACATTTCATATGACAGAATAATTTGAATGCCCTGAATAAAGCATGTAACTTCTAATAATGTAGCGCTTCTTAGTGTTGCACTGATGAAAGTATTGGTTTAGGCACAAACTTACTGCCTTGTGGTCTAGAGGTTAGAATGTTACCAAATAGATGTATACCAAATAATATCACGGTAGGATTAGTATTATAGTAAGGGAATAGCCACACCCTTGCATGTATCTACATGGGTCTATCTTGGAAGTCTTGTCATAAAACTCCTTGACTCCACAGAAATCTTGTACCAATGCTCCATGACAACTTACCTCATAGGATGCCTGATCATGAATTATTATGCTTTTTGGCAAAGTTTATTAACAGTATCTCTAAGAGATCAAGATTATTGTTATAGCTGTTGACTGCTTTATTCAACCTGCTGTGAAAGGTTAGAGTCTGATTTTGCTTCTCTTCTTGCAATGAAGTAGCAGCTTTACTTTTAAAGAGGATTTAAGGGATTTATTTTTGTCTGATGGCAAGTTCTTCTTTATATTGCTATGCGTATCATGTCACCTGAGTTTCAGTCTCCTCCTGTAGTCTATACCACCCACGTGGTCATGTAGCCCGGGGCAAATGCAGCATTATAATTTTATGTTGGTCTTCAGTGGAAGCTTCTGTTGTTACTATCATTTAATTATATTGCAGAGCTGTGCACATCACTAAAATCAAGATATGGATCTTTGTGGAAGTGCAGCATTCTTAAATTGAGGGGAAAAAAACTTCTATATAGATATTTTTCTTTTCAAGTGTCAAAATTATTGGATAATACGAGATTAAATATTTATTGCACTACATTTGCTCCAACATCTTGCACCATACAGAGTCAAATCCTGTCCAGATTTTTATGGTTCATTGATGTTTATTTTTAAAAAACTAATTCCTGATACATTCAAGGTTGGGGATGAAGTGGAATTTTCTCCATGGTGCGTTCTGTAAATGATCCATTAATATGGTCTTTTATTAATAAGTCTACTGCCTTTGCTGTACACACAATCACTGATAAATGAAGTATCATGGAATATATTTCAGAAATCAATATTAATTGTTCTATTTGCCTATAACAACTGTGCCATCTTCCCATAGTTAAAAGGAAATGTTACTTTGCAATTGTTGAGGTAGCTATTGTGTTTTTAATTCTTCCCATTATATAAGGTACTATATTTAAAAGAACCATTTGTTTCTCTTAAACTACGAGAAGAACATGTCTGAAAGATTTTAGAATCATCATTGGATAGGTAACAACCAAAAAACTACTAAACCTTTTCAGATTGCCCATAGCTGAAAGTAATGGTACATTCTAGAAAAAAGAGGGGGAAACTTCCTGAGAAAAGAATACTACCATGCATGCTTCTGACCCAGGAATCCAGATTGCCTTGTTCTTTGTATGTAACTACTGCCAGTTTGTCTGATGTGGCACCCGGAAATGACTGTGTCAACTAACTGGATTTTAAGTCTGTCACTGAGACAACTAAATAGTGTTTTTTCTCTCTGTCTCCTGGCTACTTCACCAAATATCCAAATGGGAGAGAGTTGTATAGGAATAATATTTAACTTATTGATGGCCTCTAACACTAGCAATTGGCTGGATGTGGACATGGAAGTGTCTGTCAAGCAGTTATTGAGGCTTCATCTCAGGTAGTACAAGTGGTATCAAAAGCATCAGTAATATCAGGCTTTTGGATAAAAGTTAGTCTATGCAGTGCTAGGAAGCCAAATGTTTTCCTGTGTGCTGAGCAGATAACTGTGCAGTATTCAATATGATGTTGCTGAACTGTGTGCAAATTGTTTTTTCTTTGATGCCTCAGATACCTGTGGTACCAATTAAGTAATCTGTGGCTGATTTTATTTCTACATTTCTAAACTGCTCCCTATTTGATTAATAAAACATGACATTTATAAGAAGAGTAGATATAAACATCCCATAATATCCAGTTACAGTCAAACTTATTTTAATAAAAATTGTAAGGGATTATTGATTTGAAAGTTCATTTTGTTGCCTCCTAAACTGTAGTGATGCCAAAGTCAAAAGCATAAAGGAAATGCGCTTAGGTTGCTGTTTGGGGTAGGTGTATAAAGCAGGGAATGTACTGTATGTACCCTTACAGAAAAATCCAATAGAATATAATAGCATTTAACCCAACAGCATAGCATCCCTGCTATTTCTGGTTGCTCAGCAAATACAAAATAGCAGCATTGTATGTGTTATTGCTGATTACAGCTGGCCAATCAAACTGTTGTACTTACTCTAAGGTGTGCATGCTGCTAGTCAACATAACCTAAACTCAGTCACTTCTCCTACTGTTATTTGCAGTGTTGGTCCCAGGATATTAGAATGACAAGGTGGGTGAGCTAATATCTCTTATTGGAGCAACTTTTGAGTAAGTTCGAAAGCTTGTCTCTTTCACCACTCTTTCACTCTTTGGTCTCGTAAAAGATATTACCTCACTCACCCTCTCGAGTCAAGGCAAGGCCTATGTGAATAGCTATCATCCTTACAAAGCTTTAACTTCTGTATATTAAGATTTTGTGACAAAGCAACAGGAGCAGGAAATGTACGGTTAAGTTAATGTATGTTCCATAATTGGGTTGTATTTATAGTACAGTACACCACATGGATGCTTGAAACATATGTAGTCCTTCCACACAAAAAAAACCAAACCGTCTTAACACTGAATCTCCTTTCATCTGAATGCTTTTTTCCAATACTGTATGGTTTTCCAAGATTCTTAATACCGTATACTCGTTCATTAGCCCGTTCGTTTATAAGCCATCACCTCAAGATGGTTAGGTAAAAATTGCAAAAACTGTATGACCCTTTCATGAGCCAACCCTGTATTTCAGGGGTTGGCAAACTTTGGCTCCCGGCCTGTCAGGATAATCTGCTGGCAGGTCGGGACATTTTGTTTACTTGGAGCATCTGCAGGCACGGAGCCCCTCAGCTTTCAGTGTCCAGTTTGCCGTGCCAGCCAATGGAAACTGCATTGGCTGGGAACGGCAAACTGCAGCCACAGGGAGCTAAGGGACTCCATGCATGCAGATGCCCCAGGTAAACAAAATGACAATGTATTAGATATTCAATTCAATGATTCCATAGAGTTTTTAAAATCAAATTTTGGTGTAGACCCGTTTATAAGCCAACCCACGCTCTTTGATGCATCACTTTTTTTACCAAAAATATCTGGCTTATGAACGAATATATAAGTACATACTTTTTTACATCTTCAGAGAATAAAACAAACAATATTATAAACTAAGAATAATGACAAACATGCTGTCAAGGAAACAATGGACTGACCCTCACCACTGATAGATTCCCTGCTCCAGTGCTTAAAAAGCAGGAGGGAAAGGAGTTTTAAAGTGACAAATATGCAGAAACATTCTCATTGTTAGAGGCATTAACCTTTCAACTAAGGGCTTGATCCTGCACCATTGAAGTTAATGGAATCTTTGGTATTGACCTCAGTGGGTACAGGGTCAGACAATAGAGTACTGTTCATTCTTAATTGTTTTAAACTTTGCAGGTTGCCTTTAAAGAAAAGGAAATGTGCAGCTTTTTCTTTTCTTTTTTAAGTTGGCAGTACAGTCCTGCTTCCTCTAGCTGATCTCACACACTCATATCTCATACTCATTTATTTGTTTTCCAGAGGAGTCTTCACACCCTAAGTCTTTCAAAATAATGAAACTAAGTAGTTGATATCTCCTTGCCAGCTCATACAGTCTCTCTCATGTGTGGGCTTGTGTGCGCAAGGAGGACAAATTAACACTATTTGTGGGTTGGTTAACTTGATCAGTTAGGTTCAGATCTTGCCTACCTTGCTCACTCAAAGCTCCATTGAGCTCAGTGTTTTTTGACTGTTATCCAAGATCAGTCCCTGTATGACTGAACTGTTTAACCTGGGTGTTTCTTATGTAAAATGTTTGAGACTAGATATTGTGGGTCAAATCCTGCTCATAGTTCCAACGGTGTAAACCAGAGCTAATTAATAGAGTAATTCTGGATTTATGCTGTTGCAACTGACAGCAGAATATGATCCCGTTTCTTTACCTTGGTCCTATAAAGTAATAAATTAATCAACCCATCAATGGAAGAGGTAATTAAAATGTTCATAAAAACATATCCTTAGTTACAGTTGAACTTGCATCCTTATAAATAATAAGCAAGTGCATTATCCATTAGAACAATCTCTTGTTCCAGACCTTGGCATCTTCGGCTGTAACCTTAGCTACGGGGAAGCTCTCTTCTTCCCTGAATGCATTGCAATCATTTTGCTTAACAAGTTAATTTAATTTATTATAATGGCTGCAGAGTTACAACAAAGCCTAAATGTGCTCAAAAATACATACAAACTTTGCAGCAAATCAGACTTAATTTGCTGTGTGTTTTTAGTGTTTTGATAATAAAGTGAGAAGAGGAAGAATATTTGAGCTATTTTAATAGCTGAGATTTTTTTGTTGGATTTAACATTAGAATGGCTAGATCTGTTTCTGGATGGTATTTTCAAAGCAATTTCTCCTTCAAGTTATTTTTTTCTTTGTGTAGACAGTCATCTGAAGTCACAACTTTGATTGCCATGTTGGGGATGGGAGGAAGGATTGGTTCTGGGTTGAGATTATGTTCCAAACATCATGCTGAGATGAATTTGTACATCTGAATCATAAATCTTTAAAAATATTAAAATTGCACCTGTAGTTGTATGGAAGATTCCTTTATAATACACTGCAAAACCTGGGCTGACAACTGAGCTCAGCTGCTTCAAATGTACCGCAATACACTTTGTGCAAGAGCACAGTAGTCACTTGAAAAGAAGGTGCTTTAAAGAGACATGGCAATATTAGGGCTGCACCTGTGCAGCTGCTCTGGGGAGGGGGAAACTGAAAGTGTTTCTCCTTGCACCCTTTTCCTCTGCCAGAGCACTATGGCTGTCTTTTGTGCTAAAGTGGATACTTTTAGTCTCTGAATATAGGCAAAGGACGGGGCATGGATGAAGGGCTACTTAGTGCTTCTATCAGTACTGCACGCTCTGATGAGATGCCAGGGTGCTTGAGTTCATGGATGCGGCCTACTTCCCCTGCACACTGGCTAGCATTGCCAAGGAGTATATATGGCATCTTATTCTTTCCTATAGATGTCACTGCTGAGCATGTTCCTGCCCACACCCGGCAGAAACTGAGTACATCTAGAGTAACGCTATTGTTTTCAGTGGGGTTAGCATCAGTGGAATGAGAGCAGATCTGATCCATGATGCTGGCATTGCAGTTACTTGCATTCCACACACACACCGCTGCGCACGTGTGCGCGCACGCGTGCACACATCTGGAATTATGGGGATTTTTCAGACCCTAATACTTTAGAAGAAAGCCTGTGTCTTTCAGTTAATAATGAATAACAAAGCAGTGGATTATATTGTGTTCAATTTGATATAATCTGATTTAGACTAGTTTCTACTGAAAAAATGTCAGTTACTAGAGGTAAATCCACAGGTCATCACTTTGTAATTTCCTTACTCTAAATTTCTATTTTTTACACAACTAGATGCTACTATTCAAAAATGTGCATTTATGAGTTGGATCTGCTGTGAACTACCATCCTATGCCATTCAGAAGGCTAGCAGAGATGAATGCTCTCCATATTTGTTTATCCTCTGGCCCATTAACATTGCAGACAAGATGTTTTACCATTAAGCAGTGAAGCCCACTGAAAAGAACCAAAAGCAAAATCCACTTCATACAGAAATACAGTACATTGAAGAGCTTTGGACAGACCAGCATAAACTGGTTTATTTCAAAAAATCTTGTTAATCAGCTCCGATAGTTTGATCTCTTCCATGAATACTCTGTCTACTTGGACTTCCTCTCCATTTCAAGGCAGTAGTCCATCCTCTATTTGAAACTGCAATCTCTGGCCTACTGCCGTCCCATCTCTTTCCAAACTGGTCCATCCGAATTAATGCCTCCCAAATAATTTTCCCATCTGCTACTTACTCCATGTGTCTGGCCTTCCTCAATTTCTCTATTTTTTTTATTAAATTTTCATGCTTTTCCTCTTCCTCCAATCTGCTTTGCAGCCTACAACTCTTCTACTCTCCTCTATATTGTCCTCCATTCCACTCAAGAATCCCTCTTTGTTTCTCCTTTTAATTTTTCATTCACATCTTCATGCCTCTTTCCACATCAGAGCTATATAAACAATTCTTTAACTATAGTTCCATATCTAGAACATTTTCTTCTTTTCCAAAGTAGAAAAATCAGATAAATCAGGCTCTTTGCAGAACCACCTAATATTAATACTTATACATGCTCTTCATCTTCAGATCCCAAAGTACTTTACAAAGGACTTTTATCGTTATCCCCATTTTACAAGTAGGGAAACTGAGGCACAGATAGGCGGTGTTTAGCAGAGCTTGGCACTGAATCAAGGCCTCCTGAGTTCTAATCCAGTGCTTTATCTACAAGGCTATAATGTCTCCCCAACTATAGAGGGATATTTCCTGTGAGGCATCACAATGTCCTAATCCAAACAGAAACATTTTTTGTAGATTTTGATACTGTCTGCTTTGTTCTATTTATACCCATTGCTTAACTGTCTAGACGTGCTGTTCCTGAAAAAATGACTCTCTTGAGTCCTCCTGTTAAAAGCACTGCAAGTGTTACTGATACTATAATAAATGTTTCTTTAGACAACCGAAGTTTTTATGGCAGATGAGCCATGTATATTACTTTTTGCTTTAATTATTTACCAAGCTACTTAAAGAATTATTTTCCTCCAGTCTCTATCAAATTTGTTGGTTCTGCACGTATTTCAGGCTAATATTTCTTTGTTCCCATTCATTCTCCATCTAATTTCATTGCATGCTGTGTCACAACTATAAATTGTTTCCCACACAACTGAAAACGCTGTTTAAAAAAAAAAAAAGCAATAATGATCTAAAATAATCCTTCCAGTTAAAAATGATTTTCCTAGAGCTAGTGTCACTTTAGATGAATGTTTTAGCCTTTATCTCTGAAGACTTGACTTAAAGTCCCAGTTTTCCATACACATACCTCCAGCTTGGTGGTCATATCCTCAACCCCACATCATAAGAAACGCCACAGGTTGGTTTGCTCCTGCTCCCACTGAAATCAATGGCAAAACTCCTCACTGACTTCAGTGGGTCCAGGATTGGGCCCTCAAGACAGTGACATGTATTCCAAGAACTTTCACAGCAACTGCCAACATTGCTGAGCTTATGTCAGTGGTGCAGATCGTCCCCTTCCATGGTACAGCAGTTGTGAGGGGATCTCTGGTTGAGGATATTTCTGAGGAGTCCCTTGAGGAGATCTCCTTTCAGAAAAGGATTCTATATGTAGGAGATGCCAAGCCATTTGCACAAAGACCCTGAGTCTCCAAACCTGTTCAGGCCCCGGGCAGCATAGCTCCATTAGAATGATGTCACTTCGTTCTTCCTGGCCATGGCTGCTCCATAGGATGCCAGAGAGGAAACTCTACAGAAATAAGAGTCCCGGGCTTATTCTCCACAGGGCTGCACTGCATCTCCTCAGCCTGCTCTCTGTCCACCTCCCTCGCCCTGTGCAAATCTCAAGAGTACCCTCTGTAGAGTCAAGTAGAGGGTTGACAATACTGCAGGGGTGGCTGGGCAAAAGGTGATTTACCCACTATATTTCGATCAAAGGGGTACAGTCCAGACCATTTACACCATCATTTAATTTGTTCAAAAACTTTCTCTGGGGGAGAGAGAGGACGTTAAACCTGTGCATTTTAAAAGTGAGTCAGCCCTGTCATGAGTCCAGAACTCTTGGATAAAGTCTTCTATTCCTCTTTGTGACATTCAAACAAGCTCTGTATGTCTCAGCAAGTCTCTCTATGTTGCCTTTGGAGTCCAAAAGGTCTTTAGTCACTTTGCTGGGCACATAACTGTTGGTTTTGATTGATTGTGTGTTGGTTGGTTGGGTTACTTTTTTAATCTTGCACTGACACTTGAAACGTCTCCCTTCTCTGATCTTGAAGTCTTAGCTCTTCTTCCATCTCTGAAATGCTCTTTGACTTCTGCTAAACTAATCTCTCTTCCTTTGCCTTAAGGAGAAGGGGCACTGCAGCACTGACTGTGCCTGAGAGAGTTTTGTTGAGCAAGTGGAAAGTGCTGCTTGCCTGATACAGACAAAATAGATGTCTCAATTAGATAATGCTCCCTGAGTGGGAGAAATAAGATGCCTGATAAAATCTGGATCTTTTCTGATAGGCTCACTAAACTAGTTGCATGAGCACTCATTTTAAAAGTGCCTGTCTCCCTGATACTAAGTCACTCTGTATGCTTACATGCATGGGAGTATATCATCATTTTACCTCTTATCTGTGCTGTGTAAAACTAACCAAAATTCTGCGATCCAATGTTACGTTTTTCCATGTTAATCTCTCTTGGTTTTGTAACATTCTTTAATGGCATCTTGTGCTCTACGGAGCTTTCCCATCCCTGGTATGAGATGTCCTCCTGTGCCTCAGTTTCCTAGCTAATGTAAAGTGTGGATGATACTTCCCATCTCCTACCCTTTGCCTGTCTTATCTAATTAGATTTCAAGCTCTCTGAGCTGGCCTCCCTCTTTCTGCCTCTCGTGTATGTGTATATATATAGATAGTGTGTGTGTGTGTGTGTGTGTGTACAATGCCTAACGCAGTGGGAATTGATTCCGGTTGGGCCTCTAAGCACTGGTGAAACTTATATTGTAGTAGGCTGTGAACTTTGAAAGTGTGTGGGGGGGACTGTAGACAATCTGGAAAGAATGAGGGATGAGAACCACAGATTTATTACAGATACAGTGGACAGGCTTTTAGGTTGGTTGTTTGGCTGGTATCCAATCCAGGCCCCAACGGTTCTGGGCCTATGTTGCATGTTGAAAGAAATGTGACTCAGTATCTGTGTCTATTTTATAAGTTTTATTAAAAAAAGTCTGCTTTCCCCAACATCCTCCTTTGATCTAACTATGCAGTCAAGCAGAATAATATCAAACAGGTGAACTGAGATGCATATTATAAAATAATACACGTACCTGCCTCATTCTCCACAGTGAGATTCAATAACTAAATGACTGATGTTTGTATCCTCTGGTAGAGGCTCCTGCATCCCATATATACCCCATAAATTATAGTTTACAAAATAAATTTAGATCCTGAATATTTAAAAATAATTTTGGTTTACATACACACATGACCAGTCCACTTATGCACACAAAGGAGTGTATTCCATTGACCTCAGTGGGAGCTGGACTGAGTCCTTAATCTCCTAGAAGTATTTCTTGTCTTGGGTATAACCATGCATCACTTAAAAATATGTCTGTTAGTTTCCCAGTGTAATAATCATAGATCTTTTTAAGATTACAGCTGAATAAATTAAGGAAAGATCTTTTATTGTGACTAGAGAACACGGATTATGTTTTTCTTGAAATTTTAAGGTTTTCAAGTACTTTTTCCTTCCACCCCCACCTTTTCCATTTTATTGTGCCTCAGAACTCCTAAACGTTAGTGATGTGAAGCAATTCAACCTGAGTGACACATTACAGAGCACTAGGCCAGACAAGGCAATTAGCAAAAGGTGTGTGTCTGAAAATTGTGTTGATTTTGATGCTCAAGAATAATAGGAAAACTATACTATACTTCTGTTACTTCCTTTGTTCCAAATTTTATATTTTGGAGTGGATAAGAACCTGCCACTGCAGCAGACAACAGTTTCCACAATATTTTTAGTAGATTCAGGATTTGGGCAAAGTGATTTTTCCCAAGCCATGGGATAATAACCTTGTAACCTAGCATCGATAATAATTGACCAATCTTATTATACAGATGCTTGCTTCCATGTTAATTTTAATGACCCTGTGCACTGGATAAGAAAAGATAATGTATAGCAACTCTGAACCTGCTGCCCTTAAAATACAAGTGAGAAAAATATGGTAAGCTTCAAAGATCAAGGAATAAATGAGTGATTCATGGCAGGGGTGCTGGAACAGAACAGGGGGAGGCGGAGGCCAGGGGCACATGGACCCTCACTTTTCAAATGGCCGTAAGGGTGAGTGATGAGGTGGGGCCTCTGGGGAAGAGGCACTGCAGGACCTGTGGCTATGGCCCCCCTACTTTTAGTCATGGCATTATTTTCTTTTGGTCTTTGAACAAGTTTTCACATTATTGCTCCGTTCAACCCACACTGAAAACAGCCTTTTCAAAACTTCTTTTGACCAAAAATAAGAGCTTAAGAAAAAATATATTCCCATCCCTACCAAAAAACCCCAAAAGCAAAACCAAAACAACCAACTTTCAAAGTACTTGAAAGATCAAAAACAATGCTTCATTAGCAAGATAATTCATCACAGTCTGGCTTCTACTGCCATCACTGTCAATAGGAGTGGCACTTGACACCATGTTCACATCTTGTGTGGGCTGGGAAATGTATTTCCAATTAAATGTTAAAAGCAACTTTTGAGCTTTTTTCCCATGCAGCGATCATCTTGCCTGAAAATTAGGCTGTGTCAACATTTACAGACTTACATAGGCACAACTGTACTGATACATCTGTGCCCATGTAAGAGCGCTCGTGTAACCGCGTTATGCTGATAGGAGAAAGCTCTCTCATCAACATAAAACTAGCTCAACAAGCAGCAGTAGCTATGTTGGTGGAAGAGCATCTCCTGCTGACATAACACTGAATACAAGCACTTACTTGTCACTAAACGGATTATCTTCATAGCTCAGGAGACGCTTAATTTTTAGTCAGTGACCTTAGTTGCCAAAAATGACTGATGTGTCCCCCAGTAAAGAATTCTTTCATAGTAGGTTAGAGTGGACTTCATAAATTACTACTTCATAAAGCTCCTGGGCTGTTTTTATTTGCACACTATTCTGCAGTTCAGTTTGAATGAGCACAAATAGTGGGCATGATGGCAGAGAACAGTAATGCATCGCTCTGAACACATCTGTTTAACCCCATATCAGTGGAGAATATATCAGCACTTGAGAATTCTCTGTTTCTGTGGTATACGTGTACAAACTGCATACTTCTAAAAGTGGCATATATGCATCTTTAGGCAGAAGAACAGTGTTACATATTGTGACAGACTAACAATATCCTGAATTAACTGTACAGAATTAAATTAAACCTTTTTGAATTAGTTTTAAGATCTTTGGAGTTCATTGTATTAAATGCAAATTTGTGTGCTATTGTGGGACTGTAAGGCTCTTCAGAGGATCTTTTAAGGTTAAGGGGGCGGTCTCTAGGAGGATGGGGTATTTTATAGAACCTTTGATCTTTTTTGTTGTCCTCTGGACTCTCCCCAATTTGTCCACATCTTTCCTACAGAATGGAGCCCAGAACTAAAGACACTACTCCAGCTGAGGCCTCATCAGTGCCAAGTACAGTGAGACAATTACCTCTCATGTCTTACATACAATACTCCTATTAATACACCCTGGAATACTGGCTGTTTTTGCAACTGCATCACATGTTAACTTATATTCAATTTATGATATACAATGTCATTCCTTTGGTTATCCCCCTGGAGAAGTATGTGTATACTAGTTCAAACTGAGTTCTCCTGGGACCACAGACAAAGAGGATTTTGGGATAAATGAACTGTGTTCGGACTGACTCAGGGCTTTCTTCCCGATCCAGTAAAGAGACAGGACCCCTAGTCCATGGAGGGTCCCAATTCTTTGGGAAGGGTTGGAAGGACTGGACCTAGTCTGAGCTGAGCCTATGAGAATGTAACCACCAAGGAAACCCCATGTGTGCAGTGTTGAAAGACAGATCCCATGTTAGAGTTGGGATGATGTCTGGTTAGCTAATTAATATGTGTGTAAGTTCTCTTTTTGTTTTTAATATGGTTTCTCTGTAATACTGCTTACCTTATGAATAAAGCAGGCTTGCATAGGAAGTGCTGTGAGCTACTGTACAACTGTAACAATTACTCATGTTTCCTGCTTCCCCTCCCCCCCAAGACAATTATGTCCTGAGGCAACCTGTCTGTGCTGGGAATAACATAGTAAAGTCATGGAACTGTGCAGCCTGGGAATACCCCAGTCAGAAGGGATGGGGAGAGAGACTCAGGTCTCCACCTAGAAAGGCAACAGCTAGGGAGCTAGAAGCCTGAGAGTGGGTGCCCTTGCTGGACTAGTGAGGGGAGATACACATGCGGATGCCCTGAACTGGGACACACATTTTACCCTGATTTACTATTGCATCCAACTCAACAATCTGATGCTATAATAAATCACAACAGCATTGTGAGTAAAAACTTCCCTTAATGTAGTTCCTAAAGTGTAAATAGGTTTAAAAATATTTTGCTTGCAGTCCTTGGGGGAAGATATATAATATGGAATAGCTGTCCAAAGTAGGCTAGTTTTAACTCCTAACAATCTTGACAGTGTCTCCAAAGGGACTAATGAAATAAACTTTTTAAAGAATAAATTAATACATAACAATTTCAGAAATCATTTTGCTGTTGTAACAAACCACTCTATCCAAAGTTTCAGTGGTTTTTGTTTTGTTTTATAGGGATTATTTTTAGGTGGGACAACAGAAAATAAGATATTTTATTATTGATATGTGATGGTGGGTTTTTTGTTTTTTTTGGCAATCCACCCTGGCATTAAAAGCTTCCCTTACAGAAGGGGAAAAGTTAAGTCTCTCAATGCAAATGAGAACAAGCCACAACCCTAGACTATCAATGTGAAGTAATATTCTGATAAATATTCTAAGTAGGTAATTCCAACTGTCCATTAGTTCATGAATATTTATATATTCATAGACTGCACATATATCATTTATGATGGTAGAATTGTATTTTGCTTAAACACTCAGCAATCTGAGTTCTCAGATCTAATTTGCATGATCCGCCTTATTGCTTGCTCTTCTGTGTGAGATATAGTAAAGAGATCAGCTCTTTACTCCTGAGTGGATTCTACGCCAAAATAATTCAAAATTCTGCATATTTATTTGTTAAAATAATGCAGTATAATCACACCAATTTCAATTGTTTTTGTAATTTATTTAAACTACAATACAGAAAAGAGTCACTAACTATTCAGCATTTCCTAAATGCATGAAAGTTAAGTTGCAAACACTTGGTAACTAATACCCCGCATTTCAGGTATAATACTGGATTTTCATTTAAATTACAGAGCACCAAACATAAAAAAAGTTGAATGTCATTTTAAATTGCTTAGCCTTTCATACAGAAAAGTCATACAGTTTTGCTAATCATTGTCCTGGACCTGGCTGGGTACTTGGGGAAGTGCTTGGTTCTTACTGTCCTGACATTTTATTGACTACTTGGTAAGTCTTTTTTTTTTTTTTTTCGAAAATGGGTAAGTAAAACAAATCTTGAGCTGTAATCTAACTTCATTGTGCCACTTTGACACAGGAAACAAATGAGAAAGCACATAAATAAGCTAAGGATTCTCTTACTTTCATGTATAATAAGGCTCTTTTACATCACTCTGGCAATGTAGAGGTCTTAAAACTTTTACAAGTTTTATGCTCCAGGGGAATTGACTGAGAATGGGAACATTAACAATGTTACTATGCAGTCAGGCTGCTACATTTCAGCCTCAGAGAATGAGATCAATTAACTAGCAAGACAGGCTGCTACATTTCTGTCTCGGAGACATAGCCTGCCTCATGCATAATAAAAAACCTTACCCTTCCACGTCAGTGAGCTTCAATTGAAAGCGAGAGGGACAGAGTTTATCTAGTTTGTTAGCACGCATGTATGCCCAGTCCCACTCCCGATGGTGATCAGCCATGCAGGCACACATGCCCAGTCCCCCTCTCGCTTCTCTGAGGCTGCTCCAGGCACACTGGAACAGACGTACTGCCGGGGAAGAGGTGTGTGTCCCCCAGCAGATTTTTTTGCACTTTTCTGTGCGTGGGGCACAGAAAAATGTGTGGGCCATATGAATTCTGCACCCCCGCAGGGCGCAGAATTCTGTCAAGAGTAGCTCTTTCTTCTAAAGGCTTTTCATTTTGGTGGAGAGATGCAGATTCTGCCTATAAAGTCCTTTATTGTAATATTAAACACACAGGAAAAAGTATTAATTAGTCTCCCCTCAATATTCTGG
This sequence comes from Chelonoidis abingdonii, assembly GCF_003597395.2. Classification (NCBI taxonomy): domain Eukaryota; kingdom Metazoa; phylum Chordata; order Testudines; family Testudinidae; genus Chelonoidis; species Chelonoidis abingdonii. Next base: position 58,039,873 of record NC_133777.1, read on the forward strand.
TAATAAAATTTTCTATTTATTAAAAAAAATTTGCCTGGGAATGTCAAAGGCGACTGATTGACAGCTCCAGAGGTAAGTCCTCTTTGTTCACAAAACAACAATAGCATAGGTTACGTCAGTGCAAGTGTCCACACACTGTATGCCAACCTGAAAGTATTAGATCCACTTCAGAGCAGCTGGGCAGTTGGCTCTCCATGCCTATTCAATCTCTGGCCTCTCTAACATTACCAATAAAGAATTCTGTTGGATTTTTCAGAAAGGAGCAAACCCAAAGGTTGGTTTTATAAGGGACCATGTAGTAAAACTAAAACTTATTCATATGTATTAATTTTACAGTGCTCAAAGAGTGCAGCTACTCTGATCTGAGGACCTAGTTCATAATGACCAGTGTAGCACAGTATAGTTCTAAGCCTTTGATTATAGATAGATCTCTCCCTCTCTGTGTTTTTGAAATTGGGTTTCAGTTTCCCACAAATATATTATTGGCAATGACTAGATAAACTGCAAACCCTGAAGTCAAAAGAGGTTTTATTTTTAATTTAAGAGGGGAAAATGTAGACTCTGATAAATATTTCCAAGGTTTAATTTGATCTCCTAGATGTTTGCTACCCTTTGGCTGCAGGCTCTTCTAATTTTTGTCTAACCATATAAATGTACTGTTCCTCGGTGATCGATATATCTGATATATCTTCTGATAGAGAAATCCAGCTCTTTTTGAAAAAATAAACTTTTAACTTTAACACCGTTATATATTTTGAATTATTTAGTAGATCATTTGGAAATCAGATGGAGTTGCTTAAATAAATCGCTTGACATGTTTGACCTTGAAACTCAATCATAATATAGTATGCTATAAAAACTTGTAAACAATAGTGTTAGGTTTTGCTACATCAGGCAGGTACTGTGATATGTACACAGAGAATACTGAGATGTACCCTTGCTTTTTTATTGTGACATTACTCTGAAAGCAGTGATATTCCATTTTGGGGGTCTCCTCAATAATGCTAATTAATTTTCAGGAAGCCCTTTGCCCATATAGCCTTACCTTACTTGCTTCCCGTGCACTGTAGAGCAAAAGCTTTGTACATTTGTAGGGCCAAATTCTGTCTTTGGATGCACAAATGGAGTTTCTAGTTCAGGAAGTGAACATTTGGAGGGCCGATGTTAACCCCATGTATTTACAAGTAGACAAGCACTTGCATCCAGAACTAAAGGATTTTCAGGAAAGACTTATTCTTTTTCCTTCTTAATTGCCTGCAAAACGACTAGAGAAATGTACATACACAGAGTGAAAAAGAACAAGAAATCTAGTAATGCAAGCTATGCACCCTCCAATGTCTAGTCATACTATTCTAGTATAATTTCCCCCCCAAATTAATATTGAATGAAGCCTCACATGTTCTTAACATGCAACTTTAACCTCTGCATCTCACCCCACTCTCCCAACCATAGCCACAATCCCTACCCACTTCCTCTCCATACTTTCTCTCCTGTTACATATTTTTAGAGAATACTAAAGGAAAAACCCATTAAAAATATCTAGTATAGGAAAGGTCAAACTGTGAATAACTTTTCTTTCACTGTATTACTATTAGCCCCAGTTCTGCAAATCTCTTATGTGAGGAATCCTTACGTTCTTGTCTTCAACAAGACTACTTTGGGGATTAAGGATTACTTATGGCTAATAACATATGCCCATAGTTTTGCAATCTAGCAAGTATAAAGAGGTGGGTCATGTTATAGCTCAGGGATTTTGGGGGTGTGTGTGTTTTTTTTTGTTTAGGGGTTTCGTTTAAGTACAAGAGATTTGGGACAGTGTCCTGATAGAGTGCATCATTCATTCTATTCCTAATCAAGAATCAAACCATAGAAGAAGTTCTAAACTCTGATATGCGTGAGAGATGGGGTACCAGCTTTAATTGGTCAGAGAATAGGGTAGTGGCTTTAATAGTTTCTTTAGTTAAGATTTACTTGAAAGGAACAGAGCTTATCTGACCCTTTGGGAGAAGAGAGCTGTAAAGGGGGGACCTCATTGCTGTCCTTGTACTATCACTGTCAGCGAAGTTCACTACAATTCTATTCTCCTACACATTAAGCTTAAGAAAGCAAAGGTATAATTTCATTTGTCATCCATAAGTTCAGGCAGGTCAGAAATCTCCATGTCCTCAGGGCTCCCTCTTTTGTTGGGTGCACCAAAACCCATGTGTCTGTGTCTTGCATCTATAGAACAGAGAGAATATCCAGGGTATGTTTCAAGGTTGTTTTTGCTGGCATTATCACCATACATTTGTATTTACAATATGAAAAGTTTAACTTGAATTATATTCCTATGTAAAGTATTTCTATCTTTATATTGTAATGCCGTATATCGAACACTGAGACTACAATGCACTCTTTATATCAGTAACTCTTTCAGCCTGTGAACAAAATTTCTTAGGCTTACTATCTCTTAACTAACATATAAAGCAATTTTAACCTTGGAAAAAATTCAAAGAGGTTAACTTAACTGAAAAGTTTTGAACACGTCAAAGCAGAGCTTGTATCGCTCAGATTCATCCTGGAGACACAACGTTAATAGCAGTATCTGTGGTGACAGAGTAATTGTTCAAGGAACAATGCTGATAGAATAGCAAACAAAGAAAAAAGGACCTATGCAAAGCTCGTAGAAAGGCTTCCCATGCTGAAATCAGTGGGAGTTGGATTAGGACCATAGTGAGCATTGATAAATTTGAATCCATGAGATTAAGATTTCCAGTTTCCTACAACTCAGTTCCATCTTCAGAGCAAAAAATCCTGAATTTGCCAAGACAGTAATTTGCCATTTTCATAACCAAGCCTGTTTTACACAGACAAATAATTCAATAAAATTCCACCTACAAAAATATCTATTTACAGGGTGGGATCCAGAATTTACCTGCCTCTGTCAAGGAACCAGCAAAAAATTGCTTACAATGATCATGGACACCTCATTGAATTAGCAGTGGCAGGAGCTTCCCAGGAATTCAAGCATTCTAGAGGAGCTGAGTTTGAGACTCTCACCCTCCCCAACCACAGGCATGCATTGCTGTATATAATGGTCTGGTTACTGGGGGGTAATGTCCAAGGTTGCCTCAACAACCACGTTTTTTTCCCAGATGAGTGACATCTAGAATAGTCTATACAATGTCCTGATATGACAACTCCAACCTGTTAAGCACATACTTAAGTGCTTTGCTGGATTGGGACCACAACAGTCAGCATCTTGCAGAATCAAGCCCCAAACTGGTCTAGAGTCTGGCCCATAGTAAAGTCATTTTGCCACGGGGCAACTTGGCTATACCTGTAGATTCATTATAGCCTGAATTTAAGTTGACATGTTGAAATGCACTTGACACAATCCAAGATTTTAATTCTCTGTCCCTTTAAATAGCTCTTCTATTAGCTGGTCCCATTGTATTAACTTTTCAGCCAACACATAAAAATGTGATTTAGTTTTCAGTTGTGAGGGGATTCTTCACCTCTCTTCACAATGCACCATATCCACACCGTTATTCTACATTGCTCATGCTGTATATTTGTCAAAATTGGAAATCTTCAGTGATGGTGAATGAATGAGAACCCCAGACTCGTGGCTTGCATCATCCCACTAACCAAACCCTGTAGATAAGCAGGTATAGATGTGAGAGTTTCAGGCTAATGACTGCAAACTCTGAAGCCATTTCTCTTGTAAACAAAAATGATAGTTCTACATTTGTGGTACCCTCAGGAACTCAATGTGTTTCTTTTGCCTAAAGCAGTTTCTCGATCAAATTTGTCATCTAGCCATCCTAGATAACTAACATGAAAAATGGTGGTGGCATTTCAGGCATTTTCATGCATACACCCATTTGTTAACAGCAAGCAAAACAGCATAAATTAAGAGAGTGAGAACTAACGGCCATCATTTTGTTTTTGTTTTGAGGTTTTTTGTGGGGGGAGTGATTTGGTAAACCATCCCGTGATTAATAGTGACCTCGGCTGGTGCCTGGCCAAGTCATTTCTGTGTCAAGTCATTGGCATATAAGAGTGTAAATGGGCAGACTCACCCCTGCGGCGCTCCCTGCTGGTGTCTTCAGGGAATTAGCTCGGTTTCCAGCCCGGAGTGCCCTCTGCAGGCTGGTGATCCGCCTGTCCTCTGGCCCCGTGTCCCTCTCTGGACCCAGTGCCCTATTACATGAAGTGCTGCCCCGAAGCAGTCACCCCTTTCTCTGAGGGTTTCCCCTTCCCGGGGGGACCCCCACCCTCTATCCCCACTTTGCCTCAGTAGATGGCTACTGCCCAGTCTCCATCTAGCCCCTGTTCACTGGGGCAGACTGCAGTATCAGCCACTCATCATAGGCAAGAGGGTTTGGACTGGCTGCCTTTACCCACCCTCCGGCTGCCCCTCTGCAAGCCCAATACCTAGGAGGCCTAGAACTAGGCCCTACAGCCGGGGGAGTTGCTGGCCTAGGGCTTCCCTGCTCCTAAGGCCTTTCCCCAGCCCTGCCTTCCTCTAGGTCCCCTGGGTGAATTCCCAAGCAGCCAGGCCTGTCTCCCTCTCTAGTCAGAGAGAGACTGTTTTCTTCTGGCTTCCCTGGCCCTCCTATAAGGCCCTGTTGCTCTGTTTGGGGCATGGCCCCAGCTGCAGCCACTTCCCCAATCAAAGCAGCTTAAAGGCTGCTTTCCCCACCCACAGCCCCCTTTCAGGGCTGTTTTTAACCTCTTCTGGGCAGGAGCAGGGGTCCACCCTGCTACACAGAGCCTTGAACTCTTGTTTTGAGAGGACCTTGTTTTCACAAGACCTCAAACATTGAAGAGGAGGTACTTAATTAGAGCTGGGCAAACATTTTTGGTGAATAGTGAATATGCTGAAAAATGCATTTTTGGGACACTGAAACTATTCATGAATTCAGGTTAAGTCTGAAAAGTTTTGGCTGAAAAAAAATTAAAGGAAACGGTTCATTTTTGACCATTTTGATACCAGCCAACACAATGTTATTCACTACGCTGTACTACGATCACTGGGAGAAGGGCTAAATACCCCATTATTCTTTATCATGCCACCCCATGGAAACCAGCTGCAGAGCAGCATTAGTGTGAGACCCAAATCCTGGTCCCTGTGCCCAGTCCAAATAAAGAGCTTGATGAAGGTGGAATTCTGTAGTAGATAAGTGGGCAGCATCATCCAATCACTCTAGGCCAGAGGTGGGCAAATTTACGGCCCACAGGACCCTCTTGCCCAGCTTCTGAGGTCCTGGGCCGGGAGGCTAGCCCCTGGCCCCTCCCCTGCTGTTCCCCCACCACCCGTGCAACGCTCTGAGAGACGGGGCTGCAAGCTCCTGGAGCAGTGCAGCTGCAGAGGTGGGGCCTGACCCTGTGCTCTGTGCTGTGCGGTGGCATGGCTGGCTCCAGCCAGGCACCTGTCCTGGTGCTCTGGGCAGCGCTGCTGTAGGGGACAGGGAGTGGGAGAGGCAGATGGGTAGGGGTTCCAGGGGGCTGTCAGGGAATGGGGTGGTTGGATGGGGCAGGAGTCCCGTGGGGGGGGACATCAGGAGGTGAGAAGCAGGGAAGGGGCCACACCTGGCTGTTTGGCGAGGCACAGCTTCCCCTAGCCAGTCCTCCATATAATTTCCGAAACCCAGTGTGGCCTATCTACTGATGACAAGCATGAGTTCCACATGGATTTTTATTAGTTAATACATTGGGCAGAAAATAGTGAATGGTAATAAATGCAGAACAAGTCGTATAGCAGTGAGATATTAAAGAACAACAACAGTTTCTATTAGCCTAAACTCAGTAGTATCAAGAAGTTAAAAATGTGGCGGGGGGGAGAAATCCAGGAATCATTATTTCAAAATCCAGAGTGCAGCTGTGGTGAAGAAAATCCACAGTAGGTATTGACTTCCTTGATCATGAACTACTACAGGCCAATATACCGTGCTTTTAGATGCTAATCACCTGTCCTTCAAATTTTTACTGTTCCTGATGTAAGTGTTATTTTAAACTAGTTCTTTAATAACATTCGTGCATGACTCCTATTTTTCAGTAATTCCATTTTAACAGTGTCTGCTGTGTCATATGGGAATCACTGAGAGGTCAAAGTTGGTCTGTCATAGTGATATATTGTTGAGATTGCAATGGTGAGTTTAACCAGCCAGTGGTGTGAGTTGTTTTTCCTCAGAGCTCTAACTACATCATAATTCCTAGAAACAGTGTTGGTTGATTACCTGGGAATTTGGAGTTAAAGTACAATCTGTGGGCCCTATAGCACCCTTCTGTGGGAGGCCCTATGTGTGGAGAAAAAAATGTTAAAATATTGGCAGCTTTGAAGTCATGGGTGCCTCAAATAATTTCAACCCATACTCAATGGGGAGCACATCCTGAAAGAAATCTTTCCTGAATCCTCTTCTCTGGCCTTTCAAGAATCCCCCAGTTGCTCCAAGCTCGTCGTCATATCTCTACTGCTAGGTTGAGCAATATCCCCAGAATACATCTTTCAAGATCCATGGGTTGTACATTTGCCTATCACAACATGTAGTGTACCTCATCCAGTGTACTAAATGCCCCAGTAATAACTATATGGGTGAAATGAGACAATCACAACAATCTTGAATGAACTCATACAGAAATAAGACAAAAACACCCTATCACCTCTGGGTGAACACTTTCCGCAAAGTAATCACTCTATATCACAGTCCACATCCTCAAAGGAAACCTGCACAACATCTTCAAAAGATGAGTCTGGAAGCTTAAATTCATAACTTTGCTAGATAATTGTGACTTGAACAGTGACCCCAGATTTATGTCTTATTACAACATTCTATAACCCACTTAACCCCCCCAACCTCTCCTTCCCCCCTCTTCATTCCCCTCCCCCCATGACTGGAGAGATGTTAATGGGCCACTTCCTTCAATGGTCCCTTGAGATATGTGTTAACTACTTATGCTAGCTAAACCATCTGTTCCACCTTGTATTTAACTGTGACGCGCTGCATATATCTGCATTGGAATAAACAACCCGCAGCCCAGCCCATGGTTGGCCCAGATTGGCTGACTTGGGCTCTTGGGGCTAAAAATTGTTGTGTAGATATTTGGGCTCAGGTTCTGGCACTGTCCCCTTCATGGGGTCCCAAAGCCTGAACTTCAGCTTGAACTTCAGCCCAAGCCTTAATGTCTCTACAGTAGTTTTACTGCAACATGGCCCGAGCCCCTGAGCCCAAGTCAGCTGATCTGGGCCAGTCACTGGTGTTTAATTGCTATGAAGATGTACCTTCTGAATACATTTCATAGACCTGAAGAAGAGCTTTGTGTAAGTTCAAAAGCATGCATCTCACCAACCGCAATTGGTCCAGTAAAAAATATTCCCTCACCCACTTTAGACCTCAAAGTTCCCTATCATGAAGAGCACAGGTTTTATTGGGTTCTCAAAGGGACCAAACAGCACAGAGCCCAGGGCCTTCCTGCACATCTCAGGGTTGTGACATAGAGGAAATGAATACGGCCACACAGCCACTGGCAGCACAGTCTTTGCAAGAGTTGGGCTGCCATTGAATGCCCATCCTGTATTGTGGTACCTCAGAAGGATTCTGCAACAGAGCTGATCAGAGAATGATTTTCCCATCCCATATGAAGAAAATTCTCATCCCAAATCAGGACATAGTCAAAATTTTCACTAACTGATCATGTGAATTTTTTTTGATTGGTTCAGTCAAAATGTTTTGCTTACATTTCCATCTTTTTAAAACCTTTTTAGTATAAATTAACTAAAATTTCAAAACAAAGCATCTTTTGAACTAAATAATGAAACTTTTGAGTTTGAAAATGTCATAGCGGGTCTTCTGTACAATTTTAAAACATTTTTCATTTCTTGTTCGAATCAGGAGATTCATCAAACCTGGCCTTTCCCTGCAAACAGTTTTGGTTTTAGCAAATCAGAATTTTCTGATGGAAAAAGCTATCAGAAAATTTCTCTACCAGCCCATCTCAGCTAAAGTTACTTCTCCTTGAAGCAGCATTAGCTCTGTGTAGATTTCCACTGCAAATCTATGGGGCCTTTTTAAGTGAGCATGCCAGGGAATGCAGCTGCTTCTTGGCAGCTCTGCCCTTGACAGAGGCTGCTCAAGATAATGTACCACCCTAGGAAAAATTTCAGTGTGCTGTCCGCTCCCCCTACACCAACCGTTAAAGGTTCTAAACCTGGGGGTGCATATTAGACTTTCAGAAGGGGCATGGGAAGCCTTCTGTTAGCTCAGTAGTTATTGCAGAAGTAGGGAAGCAAAGTGCCAGGTCTCAGTGCCACTCATTCAGGTTCAGCCCTGATGCCCTAGGCAGAATTTGCTATTGTTGGCAGCTAGTATGCCTGTAACTAGAGTATCCCCTGCCCTGTGAAACCCACACAATACGAAGGTGCAAAGTAGGCCCAAAGTGGAAAGAGTTCTGAGGAAGGTATGGAGCATGCAACATGGTTTCCACTTCCTGTCACAATTCCTGCAACTTTTCTTCTTTTTGGATTTTGTAATGGAGAACAGCATAGGGCACTGGTTGTACTTCTGCAAATGAGGACTCGTAGGTGCTGGAACAAGGGGTGCTGCTGCACTCCCTGGCTTGATTTGGATTCCATTCTAAACAGGGTTTACAGTTTAGTTCAATGGCTCTCAGCACCCGGACTGTACAAATTGTTCCAGCACCCGTGTGAGTACTTGGGGGTCAAAGACCAAGATTACAAGGGGAGCTCTGCTGTCTTATCAGAGGCCAAAATTTGGCCAATAATTTTGATTGCAGTTTGTGTGCTGGTAACTTGGTAGTGGCCAAGGAGAGGACTGGGGGGTTGGCTATTAAGAGGCAGAACAGGAGCTGGTGTTGATCAGCCTGGCTCCATTGACTTAGATGGAACTATGCCAGTTTATAGCATTTGAGGATCCAGCCCTCCTGCAGCTCTGGTATTCACAAATCTTTCTAAAGCTGAACAATCTGTTTCATCATCTACTGAGAATTTACAAACTCAGGACTCCTAAAACAATGAAATAAAACTCATGTGTTTGTAGTTTACAAAGTAGAGGATAGGATAGGGTAAGCAGCTCAGCTGCCGACACTAAAAGAAAGCAAGCAAAGGATTCATCATAGTCTCATATGCTCTTTTGACTTTCATGCTGCTAAACTAATAAATCAGATACTTTTACAGTTGTGTCACATACTTTTATGTGGCTAACTCTTTTAACCGATGGCAGTGGTGTAATTATTAGTCTCAAGGCAATAACAACACTAATGCGAATTGAGGGTGAGACATGGCACTAGCACAGAAGGCTGTGCAATATTGTAACTCTAAGGACAATATATTGCATCTTATCTTATTTGCTTCCCATCTATTTCTATCTAAAATGAATCTGTTGTCTTCATATCACAGGAGCTCCTCAGACAGTTTTTGATGCATTTGCTCAAGGATATTGAACTAATAATAAATTTTACGACTAGATGGCGGGGGGGGGGCAGAAAAAGAGACAGTGTTTCATTACTATGCTATAAACATTGCTGGGATTCTCTCTGAAAGCCAGAGTCCACTGGAGTGAGTCAATGGGAATCTTTCCATTAATGGGCTGTGGATCAGGCTGTGAATCAGAAGCCTTCCTTGGGAGAAAGAAAACAGTAAAAAAAAAGATGTGATGGAAGGAATGCTAAGCAGAACCACTGATTACTTTAGCTGTCTGTCTTCCTCCACATTCCTCCTTCTCTGAAAATAAAACAGTCAATGAGAATGTTTGTTTATATGTAATACTACTCTTTTAAAAATTACTTTTGCTGTGTGTGTGTTTGAAAATTTATTTCCTAGCCATCAAAAGAGATGAGTTTTTGCATGCACCGAAACAAGTGCCACTGATCTGAGGCTTAAGAATAGATGGATATTTGATTACCTTCACCTCAACGGGACTAACTAGTTTTTTACAAAGAAAATAAATTCTTTGTTCTGAATGAATGAAACTGCTAAACTCTGTCACTTCATACAACAAATTGCAATACTGATGAATAAAAATCACATTGCATTACTGCTTTGAGATGGCATTGAAAATAGGGGTTTATTATGGAAATGCTGACAGACCTTTAATTACAGGCACTGCAGTGATACAGAAAAAACTGGAAACACAAGCCAAATAATGGAGCACTTAAGGGGACGAGAGAGAGAAAGGGTTTTAAAACAGTAAATCCTTCACAGAATACCCCTGTAAAGGAAATGGCTATTTATAAAACCTAGCAAGGTATTCATGAAACCTGAGATGAGGTATTAATAGGAGATGTATTAAAAATCTGATTTCTCAGCTGATGAAATTGTAATGGAATGACTTTGAATATTTTTGAAGAATTTCCAAAAGATGCTAGTTATAGATGTCAGTTTTTCTCATCAGATGATATCATCTCCTCCTTGCAATATGCTGCTTTTATACTGTACTCTGTATATATGAATTTGTAGATTTTTTTATTAATTAAATACAGCCATCCAGGTTGAGAAATACAGGTGTATTCTTAAAAGTAGTATGATTTATGGAGTTGTCTGGCTGTGGAACATATGCAGTTCTAAAGATAAACCATCATGAACATTCAGTCACTCTTGTTTATGCGTTGTTTATTTGCCTCAAAATAGCTGTCTACATTTGTCCTTTATACAACAAGAATCTTATGTTGGTTTGAAGTCTTTTTGCTAGTCAATTTCTGTTCATAACTATGTTTTGGGCAGCATGCTTTCTCTTTCCACATTCATTTCCCAGTCAGATTATTATCCAAGTTAACAGATGTTCTTTTCAACCAGGAAGATTAAGCAATTCATAAGCTATACTTTTGTGAGTCATACAGATAACTTTAACTGGCTAATGGAATTAACCTCTAGTGATATAGCAAAACACTACTCTATTTGTTTACAAATATAATAGCCATCTGGGATAGTTTCCCTGAGTGATTTGGCCATGGGTAAAGGGATTGTAAACATTCTGCTATTATCTTTCATTTCCTATCACGCTGATTTTGTATTTTAACACATTAAGAAGCACAATACGGAGTATACTGTGCTTTTACCGCTGCTTCCAATTCTTAATTTTAAAGATATAAAGTCAACATCGGTTTTTGGAAAGAAGCTTTGGACACATTCGTTATCCATGACCCCCTGGCAGCAGAGTCATAGATCATCAGTTTCTGGTCGGTAAAGACTGAGACTGGAATTGTTAAAGGTGCCTAAGGGAGTTAAGCAATTCAGTGATATCTGGATGCCTAGCCTGTCTTAGGCTCCTTTGACTGGCTCCATGATGCCTGCTAGACATTTTGTTTCAGCACTCATCTTCTCACTCATTATTTTTAAAATCTTTTAGAAATCAGAGATATTAAATTTCCATAACTAGTGGTCATATCCCAAATCAGTTTCCTGCCTGACCATTCATTGATGGCCTAACAGCACCAATGACAGGCTTAAGCTTGTTATAGATAAAATGCTGTTAAATCTCTGTTAATATTAGTAACACAAACAAATGGTGCAGACAGATAATTCTGGAGATCCAAGTGAAGTGAGAGCTCAAACATGAGAATGGCTCTATAGCCCACTCATCCAGCAGGTGAGACACCCAGAGCCAACTCCTCATACTTCAATAACTACTTAATTGTTTATCCACAGTTCAACAGCTTTAAAATGAGATATTGAGAGAGACCTATGATGTGTCATTCCATATTCTTTATGAAAATATACTTATGATATGAATGACATAACTGAGATGTACTTCATGCAAGATGGCTCACGTGAGATATCATCGGAAAGGGTATGATTCACTGAATTTACCTATTTGTATGCCTGTATCATTTCTGTATCTGAAATTAGGAATATTGACTATATCTGTATTTAAACTATGCTACTTTGGGTGACGCTCACTGCCAACACTTCAGGTACAACAGTGGAAAAGCCAAACAGGGTGGATGGCCCATCAACAGGGACAATGGACTGTAAAAGAGCTTAGTCTTCCTGTGAACCTGTGGGTCAGCCAATGAAGAATGGCTACATGGTTCCTACAGAGTTAAGTGGTTTTGTCACCTGATACTAAAGCATTACCTGGGACTTCTTGTAACTTTCCACTGTAAGGGAAGGGGGGTCAAACTAGGAAACAAAGGCTCCTGCTTTACGTAAATCCTATTTAAGGTGGGGAGTGAGGTAATCCAGGTCATCTGTTCTCCCTTGCTACCCCACCCAACATGACTGCTGGAAAGAACTAAAACAGAATGGGGGAAAGAATTGGGCCCAGGCTGGAAGGACATCTGGCCTGTGAAGAAGATTAGTAGAGCCACATTTAGGGTGAGAACTCACGTGTAACCAGTTTCTTTAGTGTATTAAGCTTAGTTTACGTGCTCTGTTTTATTTTCTTAGTAATCAGCCTTATTCTGTCTGCTACCTCCTTAACTACTTAAAATATACCTGTTACAGTTAATACATTTATTTCTGATATATAATATAATCCAGTTTATGCAATCTCTAACTTGGGGTGTGGGGGGGTGGCGAAGTGTGCACATCTCTCTTCCACATTGAGGAAAGAGGCAAATTTCATAATATATCTTTGGGTCTGTACTCCAAGTGAGGTGGACATCTGGGTGCTGGAGCAAGTCCCTTAAGCTGAGTCTTCCCAGAACTGATCTGCAGCTGGGTTTGGTCCTGCCTGTGTGTGTGTTAGAGGAGGTTTTAAGAGCCTGGCTCAACAAGACAGGTTAAAGGAGGCCCATGCTGGCAGAACAGGTAGACTTAGTGGTATCTTGGCACATCAGGTGACTTTCCAAGGGGTCCAACCTGTCACAAGATCCACATCAGAATTTCCCATAGCCCACTGGTTGGAACACTCATCTGAGAGGTGGTATATCCAAGGTTAAATCCCTTCTCTCTTTCAGCTGGAGGGGAGACTTGAACCAGGGGTCTACCTTATCCCAGGTGAGAACTTTTAGCCCAGTGATTAGGGTTATGAGGAAGGTGGTCCTTCTCCTCTGGCTTTTTGCAAAAATGGTGCAGGCAGCTAACTCCAAAGAGGGTTCCCAGCTGTGAATCGCTAGCAGAGCAGATATGGATTAGGGGACAAGGCTTAGGGCACACTTTTCTCATTGACATCTCCCACTGGCTAGCTTAGGTGGCTTCCTGACAAGCATACTGAATTGTGTGAATCAGTCTAAGGTGCCTATCTCTCCGTGTTCATTGTTCAGGGCTTAACTCAGGCTTTTTGAATAACAGTCATTTTCTAGGCATCTAAAAGTTAGGTGCTGTGATGTTCAGTGTCACAATACCTAACTCCATTTGTGCATCCAACTCCTAGTGAATTATTTTCTTTCTTGTATGTTATCCAAAAGCCCACCATGTGACACTTTTTTCAGATTTCTGAGCATTGGAGTCAGAGTTAACATCCTGCTACCAATACCTTCACCAGTAACAACAGATGTGTAAATAATCCTTCATGGAATTTCTTCATCCACAATAGTCTATTGCCATATCCATTAATAACACAGTGGGACAAGTCTCTGAAGTCAAATTGAGGCCAATGGGAGTTTTGACATTGACCAGAATTTGGACAGCAATTTGTGACATTACTCAGAGAACTGTTTTGCCACTTTTGCTGGTTATACCACATTCTCATCCAAACAGTCACTGTCAAGTGCCTCCTGTTTTCTCCCAGTATCATTTTTTTCTTTTTTTCTGGTAACAAGTGTCTGTTTTAAAACAAAAACAAAGCAGTTGTTCTGAGATTAAGAATACTGCAGTCAAAAAGTCAGGAATCTCTACTGGCTAACAAGGAGGATGTTATTGGATAGCACCTGGCTGTACATAACAGACCCTTGTTCCAAAGCATAATGAGCTGAGTAATCTGAGGTGAGTCATTCTAGTCAGAGAAAATAATTTCTTGTGATGGAGACCCCATCTTTACATTTTGATCAAATGTTTTAAGATCTGTCCAGCATTTCCTGGCAGCTTGTAACATTCAGGTAATATCCTCAGGACTTGGTGTTTTGAAGCAGAAAACCATATGCAGCAGCTACATGGAGTGTCACTGTATGTTTGTGCACTTGATGGTTAATGTGGTCTGCCTCACAAGAGACTAACAGATTTGGCAGGGAGCAGACTCACTCTGCCAGCCGCTGCAGTCTGGAACATGACTCACATAGGTATGCAGAATTAGAATCTGAGGAGGATATTGATTAAGAACTTGGTGGTGAGGGAGGATAAAATCCTATTCAGGTTTCAGAAGCAAGAGAAGGATTTGGGGTTGAAAATAAGTCCTATATAAAATATAAATCATAAGGAAGCACAAAATAACCATCCCCCAATCTAATGCCAGTGTTTATTGGGGTGAGAAGAAATGAATTGCTGCTGCTGCTATCTAACAGGAACATGACAGCAAATCTAGACAAATGTATTATATTTGTTTTAATCTAATTTGGAGGTCTTTGCAATAGAATTGTAAATCAATATAAAGTAGGATTCTATGCTAGCGTTTCCACACGTACATTTTCATTGTAATTAGGAATTAATATGTACAGTGCAAAAAAAGGCAGGCAGAATTTAAAATATCTATCACTTCTTTATACCCCTGGATAATCATTATTTGCTGTTTTTTAGCTGGGTAGGCACGCTACACATTAGATTATAATAATAACCCAGTCTAAAACAATATTTTTGCTTTAATCATAGTTGTACCTAACACTTATCTGAGAATCTCATAATGCTTTAGCAAGATGCTTTATAGATGGAAAAACTGATGCACAGAGAGGTTACATGATATGCTTGAGGTCATATGGTGAGTCATCTTGAAACAGAACACAGTGCTTAGGACTTCCAGTCCTATGTCCTGAATACTAGCTCCTGCAGTCTCCATTTATATCCTAAATCTGATAGTCACTACATTCGTGGAAGAGAATTTTCCTTTCGGGAGAACAGAGCTTGGAAAAACACTTAGAAGACAAACCTTGTCTTGCTCCATAATGAGCTTTGCTGAAGGACCCAGGAGATACCAGATGTGAAGCTATCTAATTTAGCAAAAACAGCATAGTTTTTATTGCCTTTTCTGTAACTTCCCAGACAATCATTTGGAATACATGTTTCTCCTATCAATATTTCCAGTAAAATATTTCTGGTCAAGGTTTTTTTTTTGTCCTTAATTATGGCCTACCAAAGTGTTTTTAAACAATTTTAATGAGAGCTGGCTGGGAAAACAAGATTTTTCCCATGAAAAATTTCAAATGAAAAATCTTTGAAAATTTTCAGTCAAATTTTTAATTTTCCTAATGGAAGCTTCAAACTGATATGGAACAAAAATGTTTGTTCTGAATTAACCATTTAGTCTAGAAATTTCCTTCTGGAAAACTGAAACCTTTCATTGGAATTGATATTTTCCCATGAAATTTCATTTTTTGTGGGAAAGCTTTGTACAGGAAAAATGTTGACCAGCTCTAGTGTAACATACATGTTTTAAAATATACACACACATTTTTAAATAGCTGTTTTACAAATCATCAGCAAGCTGAAGCAGATCATTTGGAAAAATCTCATCAAAACCAGGCATCTAGGTAGGTGGGGCTCAACTCTGTAGTCTTTACGCAAAACAAATATTCCCATTGAAGTTGAGAGGACTACAAGCATGAGTAGGAACTGCAGCATTCAGAGACTCAGACATGCAGATTTGAAAATCTGGTGGGATTTTAACTAAGAAACCTAGTAATATGTTATTGGAACCATCAGACAATTGCTGCTACATATGTAACCATCATACATTATTTTTATTTACATGAGTCTTCTAAAAATACTGTTAGCAAATATTGACTTGAACATTTTAGTTCTCATATGAATTGCTTTGATTCAAGGCTTCATCCTATAAACAAAGAAATTTCCCTTTGAGAGACTATCTGAAATTTAACTGAGAACAACTCATCTCACGTGCATACCCCTTGCTAAGAACAGCTTAAGATCACAGATGCTGGGTTATTTATTTTTTCTCAGTTCAAACCTCTAACTCTACATAGAGGATTAGATGGATTTTTTTCTTAACTGTCAATGCAGAAAGCTGAGCAACAAGTGTTGTATTCAGTATAATCTATGTTATTATGAAATTGCGTGTATTATAGAAAGCTACTCCAGTTAATTTGGAGATGTGATTACCAAAGCTGTGTGAATTTGAATTAATTGGCCTTCAGGGTTATCTTTCTAAAAATGCAATTGTTCTTTATTGTTTACATCTGTTAATGTGGGCTTATTTTTCCCCTCTTATTATGGGCAATCTGCTATTTAAAGAGAATATTAAAAAGGTCAATTTTAGCAGAATATCTCAGAGAGAGAGAAGCCAACCATGGGAATGGAAGGTAGTTACCATACAATCCTATCTGATAGACACAAGAAAAATACATCAAATGCTTGCTTTAAAGAAAGCAGTATCAAATAGAGAGGAGAGAATCCATGTTCCTGTGTGTCTCTTTGATACCAGACATAGCTCGGCTAGATCACAATGTATCAGTCAATTCTTACCTTTGTACCAACCTACAACTATAAAACAAGATATGCAACTGAAATCTTAGTGCATAGGTAACAGTGTGCCTGGCTGTTTGTTAGCAGATGTGGAAACCCTGCTGTTTGGTTCCAGCTATCTCACTGGCAGACATGGTTTGAAAAGTACACCAGAATATAAAGGAGGCCGGATGGACTCTCTGGGTAGAGAAATCTAATTCTGGGGTTGAAAATCCCAAGGGAAGAACTCCTAGGCATTGCCAAGTCGGTGAAGATGTCTTAGGCTGTAGCTGATTTCCACCCTACAGAGTACATGGAGACTGCTTTGAAGAATGGTGGGAATGCCACCTAATCACAGTGCCTGTGTGTGTATGTGCTTTACAAAAGTTTAACCTTTTAATGACATTTGCTAGGTCAGAATTTTCCAATTTGGGTGCTAACGGTAGGCATCAAAATCTAAATCAGTGTCCTAATTTTTCAGAGGTGCTGAGATACACCAATTCCCATGAACTTCAGTGTTTTGAATTCATTGACATTTTTATATCAGCAGAAGTGAAGCTGACATTGCCACACACACTGCATCCTCATCCAGCTTGTCTGTATAGTTCAACAGACATTCTCATGGTGCATTTTTGAGTTCCAAACTGA
Organism: Chelonoidis abingdonii; assembly: GCF_003597395.2. Taxonomy (NCBI): domain Eukaryota; kingdom Metazoa; phylum Chordata; order Testudines; family Testudinidae; genus Chelonoidis; species Chelonoidis abingdonii. Next base: position 58,057,013 of record NC_133777.1, read on the forward strand.
ATTCAGTGAGAATTTGTCATATGTTTGAAGTTGCATGAGATTGCATTTGGTACCTTGTTTTGGCTGAGCCCTATCCCATGTTTTAAGGAAGGTCAGCAGAAGCCATTTTGTCTTGTGTTCTCGGTGGAAAAAGCTACAGTTTTGCTCTTTGATAATCAGAAAGAACCTAGATGGTGGTGTACTTGATTTCCTACAACTAAGATCATATTGTTTATTAGAACACCTTACAGTACTAATACCATTTTGTAAGGATAACTCAGATCTGTTTCTTCTGCCTGTGTCATCATGGCCTAGTGACCTTGCTTTGCAGGTCCCAATCCACAAACTATTTTGCTTAATTCCTTGACTTTTATACAGCCAGGGAAGTGGTGGCATCTGCCTGTGTGTGAAATGCTAAGAAGTCTCCTGTTACTAGCATACCATGTTAGGAGGGGAAGAGAAACACAAGAGTTTGGTATTGAGGCAGAAATTCCTCATAAAAATAAGATGGCCAAGAATAATAGTAACATCTATTGTTTTACAATATCAGGAAAGGAAGGCATTTCTCCAAAGAATGAAAATTGCCAAAGGGCTGTAGCAATGCAATTATACTGAACAAGGCACCTTCATCCATAAGATATTGACTTTCTTTCTTTCTTTTGGTGGATTCGAGTAGGATCATTCAGGCTTTTAAATTAACAGTTAAAGGGCAAACAAAAAATTGATAACATTGCTAACCTTGTTCAATATTCCATTTTACCTCTTATCTTGGACAGACAGGAGCAAGTGGATATTAGCTAAAGCCCTAACAAATGAGCTATGTTCCTTTATAAGATTTGTTTAACTATACTAGGTGTACTTTGGAGAGAATCAGCCTGATATTCTTTCCATATTTTGCAAAAACTTTCCAACCCTGAGGCAAACGTGGATAATCTAAAATGATTAAGTCTCATATTGGGCTGTTAGCCTTCAGTATCTCCTATAAAATCTTATGGCTCACAAATGAGAGCTGAATTGCCTTTATTTATTTTTCTCACTGCTGTGTCATTACATTTGCAGTCTTCTTGCTAAAAATTTATTGAACAAAAAAAAAGCATAAAACTTGTCAATCTAGAAGATTTGAAATCAGCAGATTACTCACAAGTGGGGTTACTGCTCACAAAATAAGGATGACTTACAGTTCTTAAGGATAATGTGTGTTCTATGTCAAGTTATAAAACTAATTTTTTTTAATTCTAAATCTTAAGGAACAAATAGACAAGACATCATAGGTCTGATACCTCACTCCATACTCCAGTTTTATAATGATGCTGTATCACATTACAGTAGCTATAACTGTCATTGGTCTCTTGATTTTCTATGGAAAATAAGGGCCTGATTCTCCAGTGTAAGAGGGAGTGTGATCTAGCGGACAGATCACTTGACTGGCACTCAGACCCAGGTTCTCTTTCTCACTCTACCATTAACCTGCTGTGTGACCATGAAGAAGTCATGTCATTGAACTTCTCTGTGCCCTTGTTTCCCTGCCACACTGTCGTCTCTATTTAGACTGTATATTCTTTGGGGCAAAGACTGTCTCTTACTGTATGTTTGTACAGTGCCTAGCACAATGGAGCCCTGGCCTCAGTAGGTGCTACCATAATACAAATAATGTTTTACCAAATTTACACTGGCATAAATTGAAGTCAGTGGTGCAACATAGTGAAGTCAGTGGAGTTATTATTGTTGTAACATAAACCTCTATCAAGAGCCTTAATATTAGGGAAATCAAATAAAACTTAGCAATATTTAAGTTCACTGGTTTGTAGTATTATCTGACTGGAAGCCAAGGCAAATGCTTATCCATCAATATTCCTTAATTCCTCATTTTAATTCATGAGTTAAACTGAGCTGGAAATTTTACAATTAAATGAGAAGCCTCTAGAGTTATTGGCAGATGGCACGTATGGAAGTTGTGTGGAGAAATTACTTGCTGACTGTCTTCAGTGAAGACAGGTTGCACAGCATGGGTGTGCCAAGAATAGAAAAACAAGCCATTTTTTATTATAGCTTATTGCATTTCCAGAATGAGGGTTGTTACGGATACATTGTTGAAGTGCTTTCTGTACAGTTCTGTGAAGTATGCATCACCATGCAGAAAATATTTTGACTGATCTAATAGACATTCCCAATTTTGCTAATAGTATATGCTGGTTTTGCTGATTTTATGTTTACCACTTTCACAATTTAAGTAAACTGAGCTGCTGGGATTAATAAGGGTTCTGCTCATATTACTAGCTCCCATGCCCATGTACAGTGGCAGCTAATGGCAGAACTTCTTAGAGTGAGATAGGCCTGTGGTCTCTGACAAACTAATAATTCTGCCATTTTGTAATTCTGATGTGCTCCAGATGATGATTTAGCTATTTTATGGGAATCTCCTGTTGAAAGCCCACAAGTGATAGAAACTTCATTAACGAGAACTTTCAATAAGACTTTGCCTAATTAACCAGCCAAAACTGCATCTGACATAGGTGTGGACACTATATGTATGATTTATATTTGAAAATTAATACAGTTCAGATCTGGATTAGGGATGCTATTTCCCAAGAGATTAGGATAAACGTCTTTCTTGGCATCTCCAGTAGGGTTGACAAATGGTTTGTATTAAACCTCAACCTACTTAAATATCATACATTTGAGTGATCCATCTACAGTCTACATTTTCAGCGGGCGGTCTTAGCTACACCCACAAAATTTGTATGCACACACTGTAATGTGCTTGACTCACGGGCTGATTAAAAGGTGGTATAGCAATGTAGAAACAAGCAAAATATCCTTCTGGCATATGGAAGTAGGGTAGAAGTGTAATTTCATACTTGTGCATAGTTCATTGGTAGTGTAACTGATCTGTTATCTCAGTATGGGATGGAAAGAAAGAAAGAAAGAAAGAAGTTGCACAGTGGAAAAGAAACGTGACATACACAAATAGAGTAAATTGAAACTAGGTCCCTATTGAACTAAATGACCTATACAAACATTGGCTCTGATCCTACGTGTGCTGGATGTTATGCATGTGAGTAATGTCATTGCTTTCCATGGTACTGGTCAAGTGCTTAAAAGTTAAGCACATATTAAAATTTTTGCAGATCAGGGCCATAGAAGAGGAGGACAGCACCTGTCCTAGGCAAGAGGCAACTATCGGTATAACAAATTGTAGGATGAAGGAGGGAGGAGAGAAACTCCATGGAGAACGTATGTTAATATAATCCCACTTTGTGCTCAATTACATTATCTTGAGTCTTTTTCTTATATGCATGTGTGTGTGTTTGTGTATGTATTTTAAAAAGTATTGCTCACAGAGAAGTACAGGTTTAAATAGACCCTTTCTGATAAACAGAAATTAATACATAAACATTTGCCCTACAGCATCTTACTTTGCTCTTGGATTCAATGCTTCCCCATTATTAAGTATGAAATATTAAATATAAAGAGCTGTAATGAAAGCAGTTGCGAAATGTAAAAGCTCAGGCACTCAATGGTCAGAATATTCCAGAAGTTCAGGTTGCTGTGACAACATTAACTCAACCACACCGCATTTCCTGAACATTTATAAGCTGCATTAATAACTGACAGTAGTACATTAAGGGTGACATTTTAAGAAGGGACAGGAATAGAAAATGTTACTGTGTATGTGAACTTTTGGAGTTGTGGTGATTAAAAAGGCTGGGGAATGTAGTTAAGATACTCAGAAACTTGTTTATGGGACCCATATAGTAACACCAACAAACTTTTTTAAGCCAATGGGGCAAATTTGGCCCTTGGATACAGGTTTGCACAATTCTAATTGATTTAGGTCCTATATTTAAGGAGTAAATTTGCCTACTGGCCTTCTAGTTGATCAATAAATATTACAGATACATCACAGATCAAACTTAGTCTGTGTACAGTATCTCTGGAATTCTCAGTGTCCATTAGTATAACATTTCCTCCAAGGATGTTGTCTTGAATCACACAACATGTTGCCCTTGGAGCAGTCTGACATTTTAAAACTGAGGTCTCCCTTGGATCTGACACGTCTTATTTAGTTTTAACCTTCGACAGCATTGATTTGGCAAACCAAAGAAATAAAATGATGGAAAAATCCTACACTACTTAAGAGAAATGTCTCACTTCAATGACTGCTGAGCTGCACCTACCCACCTCTCAGTTACTTAAGATGACTAGAATACAGTGCACCTTTTCATTATTAACTCTTTTACTGTAATGCTATACTATACTTAATTTTTCTCTCTATAAGGCTATGTCTTCTGATGCCAGCTGTCTTTTTAAAAGTAGAAGTAATTACAGTATATAAAATCTTCAAGCTGATAAATTTGAATGTCTATTGATAACTGACTAGGGTAGAGGCACAGAATCAGCTGTATGTTTCTTGCAAAGACCAGGAATGATCTAACTGAACAGGATTTGTGTGCTGGTTTTTCCTAACACAGCATTAATCTGAAGGTGTTCGTTCACAGCCTTGGATATTATATAGAACAGAAAAGTAATAAGTAATGTTGCCCTTTGGCTGAGCTGTGGTCAATTTCAGGACCTACCAGCAGGTCACTTTCTGTTGCTGGAGGGAAACCATTTTCATGGAGTCATATGTGGTGTAATCAAGACCGGCCCACAACATTTTGGCACCTGAGGCAGGGAGCTCAAATGATGCCCCCTCACTTGGGCCAAAACTTTGAAAGGTCTCAATTCTGCCTTCTTCCTGTTCTACTTCTCTCGTGGTACTGCTCTGCTACCTACCCCAATAAAGGAGAACTAACATCTTAAAATGCTTTGTTCAAAACTTTTAAGTAACACTTAACTTTCAAACGCCTGAACAGCAAATGTAATTTTTCTTGTCGGCATAGTAAACACTGGCATTTTTATCTGTTTGAATAATCAAAGTGGTGCATTCCGTGCCGCCTTGGTTGCATCGATTTGAACTGCTTCCTGCTGAAGGTCCACAGTCTGGGCCAGCTCATGCTCTATCGAGATGGTTGCAAGGCTAACCAGCTCTCCTGAGTCATTGTGGAGCATAGATGTGGTTTTTATTAACTTCCGCTTTGAGAAGCTGCGTTCTCTGCTGACAACTGTTACAGGAGGTGTTAGAAGTATGCACAGTGCAACAAAAGCATTTGGAAAGAGGGTCATCTGTGCACAAATATTCCAGAACAGTCTTTGGAGTTGATCCTACTGAAAAGTATCTTGAAAGGGCCTTCAGTTCATCACCTAAATCACTCGCATCAATATCACGCATGTCATCATGTGTTAACACTGTCTGTAGTGCCCTGCATTGCTGGGGTAGGTCTTTGTTTCCTATCTTTTAATCAATTACTGATCTAGGCAAGGACCTTCCCGCTTAAGTTATGTCTGCTTACTTTGCATAACAGCTTTTGGTGAGGGACCTTGTCAAAGGCTTTCTGAAAGTCCCTCTCCATTATATCCATTGTATCACCCTTGTCCCCATGCTTGCGGATAACATTAAAGAATTCTAATAGTTTGGTGAGGGATGATTTCCCTTTACAAAAGTTGCATTGACTCTTTCCCAACATATGGTGTTCATCTATGCATCTGATAATTCTATTCTTTCCTATAGTTCCAACCAGTTTACCAGGTACTGAGGTCAGGGTAACTGGCCTGTAATTGCCAGGGTGACCTCTGAAGCCTTTTTAAAAAAATCAGCATCACATTAGCTACATCCTTCAGTTATCTAGTACAGCGGCTGATTTTAAGCGATTGGTTACATACCACAGTTAGCAGTTCTGCAATTTCATATTTGGGTTCCTTCAAAAGTCTTGGGTGAATACCATCTGGTCCTGGTAAGTCATTATTGCTTTATTTATTTGTTCCAAAAACTCCTCTATTGACATCTTAGCCTGGGACAGTTCCTCAGATTTGTCACCTAAAAAGAATGGCTCAGGTGTGGGAATCTCTCTCTCATTTTCTGCAGTGAAGACCAATATAAAGATTTCATGTAGCTTCTCCACAATGGCCTCATCTTCCTAGAGTGCACCTTTGGTGCCTCAACATTCCAATGGCCCCACTGATTGACAGGTTTCTGATGTACTTAAAAAAATGATGTTAGTTTTTGATAGCCTGCTGGGCAGCTGCTGCACAGGGAACTTAGGGGAACGGGAAGCTGAGAAGGGGGCAGCTGGTCCATCCTGGTTCTAAGCCCCCATCAGCTAGCTCCAACGGGTTGCTTTTCCTGCAAGCAGTGGACAAAGCAGGAGGCTGCCAAACAAAGTAAGAAGGGAGCATTGCACAACTTTAAATGAGCATGTTCCCTAATTAATCAGCAGTGTAACAACGAAACAACATTAACCAGGAGGACTTTAAGTGAGAAGTTACTATATTAACAGAACTGCCGTATGTAAGACACGAGAGGTCACTTTTCTACTCTATTCAGCACTAGTGAGGCATCAGCTGGAGTACTGTGTCCAGTTCTGGGCATTACATTTTAAGAAAGAGCTAGACAAATTAGAGTCCAGAGAAGAGCAACAAAAGTGATAAAAGGTTTAGAAAACCTGATTTGTGAGAGGGAGTTTTAAAAATTGGGCATATTTAGTCTAGAGAAAAGAAGACTGAGGTCAGACCTGATAAGTCTTCAAGTATGTTATGAGCTGTTATGAAAAGGATGAGAATAGTTTTTGATCTGTGTCCACTGAAGGTAGGACATGAAGTAATCAGTTTGATCTGCAGCAAGGGGGATTTAGATTAGACAAACTTTCTAATTATAATGATAGTTAAGCTAAGAATAGACTTCTATTGGAAGCCATTAGTATCATTAAAAGAGAACCACTTTCAAAATTATTTCTTGGAAATCGTTTGAAATAAATTATAACAATTTTCTATGGTTGAAAATGAAATTTTCCTGGAATTGCTAATTCCTGGAAGCATGCTTCTGTGGTGCTCAACATATGCTGTATTACCCCAGCTTTTGGAAAAGATTTTCAAACTGTTAAGAACTAGCATTGCCATTCTTGTTCGGAAGACACTGTTAATTGATATCATTAAATTTTTAACTAGATTGTGCAGCAACTTGAAAGCAGTATGGAAAAGATTGCTTGTCTTTCTGCAGAAAATCACAATTGATTAACATTGATGAACGATAAGAGGAAATGTGTCAAATTAAGTGTGTGTTTGATGTAATTATTTAATTTAATTCATTTTACCTGAATAGATAGGCAGTTGTTTCTTCAGACAAGGACGGCTAGTTTGTGCCGTCACTGTTTCACTGATTTTAGTTCAACACATCAGTATGGTTTTGCTGAAACACACAAAACTTGCTCATTTGTCTTGACAAGACTGAAATTGTGCCAGTTTTCTCCCTCATTCCCTCCAGTGCATCAGCTAGTGGCAATGCTGCTCTTTTATCATTTAATAAATCCTACCTTGTTTTCCTCAAGGCTCAAAGAGCATGGACTGCGCTACGCTTGCAAGCCTTGGCTCTATTTATTGGAACAAATATACGTACAGAGTGCTCAAGGATTGCTAACTGTCTTTCAGATATAGCTTGTCCATCTGACCCTGAAAATACAGTGCTATGGCTTAAAATTCTGATGTTGTTCCCTGTATATTAGAGGGAATAAAGGTGAATAATCTTGCATTTTAGACCTTGGTACCCTACTGTATTACAGTGTACTTTCAGGGAAACTGTAAAACTTTAAAAATGCCACTACGTACTTCAATATCTGCTACCCTTTTTGAATTTAAGAGCAAATAATTCAATCCTACTTTCACTGAGGTCAATATGCCCTGTAGGGTTACCACCTTCGAAGTGCAGGGTGGTGGGAAGGAAACAGGCACACATCCCCCCCACGAGGCAAGCCTACTGTGGCGGGTTCCCTCCAGGGTGCCACCTGGAACTGGAGTACCAGTTGTGATGTGATTACAGAGCCATTGGCCAGGTCAGACTGGTCAGCCTCACCTCAGTCCCTGAAAAAATCATGGAGGAGGTCTTCAAGAAAACCATTTTGAAGCACTTGGAGAGGAAAGTGATCAGGAACAGTCAACTTGGATTCACCAAGGGCAAGTCATGCCTGACCAACCTGATTGCCTTCTATGATGAGATTACTGGCTCTGTGGATATGGGGAAAGCAGTTGATGTGATATATCTTGACTTTAGCAAAGCTTTTGATATGGTCTCCCACTGTATTCTTGCCAGCAAGTTAAAAAAGTATGGATAGGATGAATGGACTGTAAGGTGGATAGAAAACTGGCTAAATTGTCGGGCTCAACGGGTAGTGATCAACAGCTCGATGGCTAGTTGGGAGCCAGTATTAAGCAAAGTGACCCAGGGGTCAGTCCTGGGGCCGGTTTTGTTCAATATCTTTATTAATGATTTGGATGATGGGATGGATTGCACCCTCAGCAAGTTGGAGGATTGGGCTAAAAGAAATCTGATGAGGTTCAACAAGGACAAGTGCAGAATCCTGCACTTAGGAGGGAAGAATCCCATGCACTGCCACAGGCTGGGGAATGACTGCCTAAGCAGCAGTTCTGCAAAAAAGGACCGGGGGATTACAGTGAACAAGAAGCTGGATATGAGTCAGCAGTGTGCCCTTGTTGCCAAGAAGGCTAATGGCATATTGGGCTGCATTAGTAGGAGCACTGCTAGCAGATTGAGGGAAGTGATTATTCCCCTCTATGCGGCACTGGTGAGGCCACATCCATTGTTAAACATCCAGTTTTGGGGCCCCCACTACAGAAAGGTCCAGATTCCCTCTTGACCCTCAAAGTATTTTCCTTGAAGGGGCTGCGAAGGAATTTTTTCCCCTCTTCCAGATTGGCCGAGGTTGGGGGGTGTGGGGGGGCATATTTCACCTTCCCCACAGTTGGTCTGGGACCCACTGGGGTACAGTAGAGGGGTTAGGTTGCAATGTTGCAACTTAACATGTAACTTGTGGCGAATGTCCACTGCAGGCACTCCGCATGGAAGGGATACAGTTATTGGATAACATGAATGGAAAAGGATTTGAAGGAAAATATCTTTTTTTGGGGCTTCTACGTCTTGTACAGTGGGAAGCCTTACCCACCCCTCCTTTTTCGGTCCTTTTAAAGAGCTGAGGAAGGAGGTTTGTGGTTCCTATTTCTGGAACAGCAGGAAACTGACCCCACCCCCTTCTTGCTTCACTGTACAATTTTTTTGTCAGGTACTCCTAGATGTTTTATGTAAGTAAAGTTGCAGCCTAATTAAACCACATCCATTGCTCCGTGTCTTCCAGTATGGGCAGACAATGTAAGTTGTGCTCTGTTAAGCCAGTAAACTGAGAGACCCCTGATGAAGTGTTCATTAATATGCTAATAGAAACTTCTCCAAGCAGGATGTGTTTTCATATACACAAAGTGGGATGAAGACCCTTTGAAAAGCTCTGAGTTATTCGAGTTAAATTTTCTAAGCTGCTTAATCAGGTTTATGCACTAGATTGTGTATCCAATTTACAGGATTCAACCCTTTAAATAGGATGAAAAGGTTCTTTTGAACTGGGTGAAATCTGTGAAATAAGAAGTGTGCATCCCTGCAAATTATAAGAAAATTAAAGTGCTTTGGAGTTGAAGGGACACAGAACCTGAATACACAGTAACTGAAATACAATTGTACTTGTGTGTTGATGTGTAGACTAAGGGATCAAGTAAGGCAGACTTTTGAAACCTGGATTCACAAAGGCCACGCAAGGCTGTGACAGGTGGGGAGCAGTGGAATTTAACATACCCATTGAGTGCAGAGTGGAAAGAGATGATTGTAGACCAGTGGTTCCCAAACTGGGGTTTGTGAACCCTTGGGGGTTCACAAAATCTATCAGGGGGTTCTCAGAAAAAAAATCTGTAATGGCGGACAGAGCCGTCCCTAGGGACTCCGGGTGCAGAGGCCGGCAGCCTGAGCCCCGGGATCATGACTTCCTGGCAGAACAAGTTTAAGCTTTGTTGTAGTTGTGCATTGTTTGCCTGGACTGCTCAAGACCCAAAGGCTTGTGGGAGGATCTCTTTAATTGAGTTGGCTTCTTAAATACCTTCATGCTGTTTCATGTCTGGTACTCCTTGATGAAACATGTAGGAGGCTTAATTGAAGTGATAAGAGCAAAATTAATGAAATCTTGGAAGAGTGTTGCCGTTTTCATAGAATCATAGAATATCAGGGTTGGAAGGGAGCTCAGGAGGTCATCTAGTCCAACCCCCTGCTCAAAGCAGGACCAATTCCCAACTAAATCATCTCAGCCAGGGCTTTGTCAAACCTGACCTTAAAACCTCTAAGGAAGGAGATTCCACCACCTCCCTAGGTAACCCATTTCAGTGCTTCACCATCCTCCTAGTGAAAATGTTTTTCCTAATATCCAACCTAAACCTCCCCCACTGCAACTTGAGACCATTACTCCTTGTTCTGTCATCTGGTACCACGGAGTCTAGATCTATCCTCTTTGGACCCCCCTTTCAGGTAGTTGAAAGCAACTATCAAATCCCCCCTCATTCTTCTCTTCTGCGGACTAAACAATCCCAGTTCCTTCAGCCGCTCCTCATAAGTCATGTGCTCCAGCCCCCTAATCATTTTTGTTGCCCTCCGCTGGACTCCCTCTCCAATTTTTCCACATCCTTCTTGTAGTGTGGGGCCCAAAACTGGACACAGTACTCCAGATGAGGCCTCACAATGCCGAGTAGAGGGGAATGATCTGCTGACAATGCCCCTGCTTATGCAGCCCAAAATGCTGTTAGCCTTTTTGGCAACAAGGGCACACTCTTGACTCATATCCAGCTGGTCATCCACTGTAACCCCTAGGTCCTTTTCTGCAGAACTGCTGCCTGGCCATTCGGTCCCTAGTCTGTTTTCATAATGTAATAAAATTAATAATGTAATGGCATGTCATTAAAAAAAAAACAAATCTCCAAGATCGCTGCTTCTATCACTTATACTCAGGTAAGGGAGAAAATCCCTGGAAATATTCTTTGGGGGTGGGGGAGTGGTTTGCGAGATTTGATATTTTCGTGAAAGGCGTTCGCAGGTGGTTAAATTTTGGGAACCACTGTGGTAGACTATTATAACTTTGGAGATGTGCCCTGGAGTCTGAGGTTGGGAACACCACATGGCTGTGTGCAGCAGCTCACTACAGAAACACTTGAGTTTTTTTTATTAAAGTTTTATTCCTTTCTTGTTCATAGGTTGTTATTTAATGAACCTCAAGATAGTTACAGAGAGCAAAGGGAGATACAAGAACTCAGTCTGACAGCATGATGGGCAGCTGGGCCAAGAGTGTCTTTTTCTAATATGCAGAATCTTCAAGTACTTACACTACAAGCGCCTTAGGATATGGACCATCTTTTTGTTCTGTGCTTATACAGTACCTAGCCCAATGGAATCTATTAAGGTTGCCAACTTTCTAATTGCACAAAACTTAACACCCCTGCCCTGCCCTTTCTCTGAGGCCCTGCTACCACTCATTCAATCCCCCCTCCCTCCATTGCTTGCTCTCCCTCACCCTCACTCACTTTCACCGGGCTGGGGCAGGGGCTTGGGGGACAAGAGAGGGGTGAGGGCTCTGGGGTGGGGCCAGGGATGAGGGTTGGGGTGCAAGAGAGGGCTTTAGGCTGTGGCAGGGGGTTGGTGTGCAGGAGGGGTACAGGCTGTGTGCTGGGGATACAGGCTCTGGGTGGGGCCATAAATGGGGGGTTCAGGGTGTAGGAGAGGGCTGGGGCAGGGAATTGGGGTGCAGGGTGGTGGTGTGGGCTCCAGTTGGGGGTGTGGACTCTGGAGTGAGGCCAAGGATGAGGGGTTTAAGGAAGGAAGGGACTGAGGCAGGGTGTTGGGAGGGGGTTGTGGGTGTTGGGAGTGATTTTCTGTTTTTGTGGTTCAGGTTCTGTAGTTTCTGTTTTGGAGTGTTGATCTTTTAAAACTTCTGACAGCATGTTCCACATGTTGTCCATCTCACATTTTGGACGGTACTTCAGATTCTTAAGCCTTGAGTTGAGTGCTGTTTCTTTCTTTAGAAATCTCACATGGGTACCTTATTTGTATTTTGTCAAATCTGCAGTGAAAATGTTCTTAAAATGAACAACAGTGCTGGGTCATCATTCGATACTGCTATAACATGGAATATATGGTAGAATGCAGGTAAAACACAGAGCAGAAAACATACAATTCTCCCCTATAGAGTTCAGTCACAAATTTAATTAACTCATTATTTTTTTAAATGAGCATCATCAGCATGGAAACATGTCCTCTGGAATGGTGGCCAAAGCATGAAGGGGCATACAAATGTTTAGCATATCTGGCCTGTAAATACTTTGCAATGCTGGCTACAAAAGTGCCATACAAACATCTGTTCTTGCTTTCAGGTGACATTGTTAGTAAGAAGTGGACAGCATTTTCTCCCATAAATGTAAACAAACTTGTTTGTCTTAGCCATTGGCTACACAAGAAGTAGGATTGAGCGGACTTGTAGGCTCTATCAAAAAAAATCCACATTTGTAAGTTGCATTTTCACAATACAGAGATTGCATTATGGTATTGTATGAGGTGAATTTAAAAATACTATTTCTTTTGTTTATCTTTTTTTACAGTGCAAATATTTATAATAAAAATATTATAAAGTGAGTACTGTATACTTTGTATTCTGTTTGAATTGAAATCAATATCTTTGAAAAGGTAGAAAAATATCCAAAATATTGGTAATAAATTTCAATTGGTATTCTATTATTTAACAGTGTAATTAAAACTGTGATTAATCACAATTAATTTTTTTAATCATAGTTAACTTTTTTCAGTTAATCGTATGAGTTAATTGCGATTGACAGCCCTAAAACTTAAATTTTACTAAACAAAGTCAGTTACTTTTTTGGATAGCATTACAAAATTAGTGGAAGAAGTAAAAAAGTAGATGTAATGGGCCAGATCCTCATCTACGCAAACTGGTGTAGTTTCTGGCCCATATATTTTAGATTGGAGGAAAGCATTTTATAGTGTCACAAATTTTGCTTGAATTATGCTGGCTGGTAATGGACAGCACATTAGATGTGAGTTTCCAATATGATACAGCAGCAAAAGAGTAATACAATGTTGAGCTGTGTGTGCAAGGACACATCACATTGCTAAGTATCCATTTCTGTGGCTATGTCTACACTGCAAGAAAACATCCGCAACTAGCCCGTGTCAGCTGACTTCGGCTCAGGCTGTGAGACTGTATAATTGTGGTATTGACGTTCAGGCTCACGCTAGAGCCTGGGTTTGGGCTGGATCGTGTAAACTCGTGTAAAGCAATTTTATGTGCACCAATTTGGTATTCAGCATGCATTCAAAGCAAGTGTGAGGGAGCAAAAGAAGACAGTGAAACAAGAAAAGCCACTAGCATGAGGGGAGGATAAAGTGAAACTTTTATAAACACACCTATCTTCACACTGTCCCAATCCTCCCCAAGGCTAATTGAACCCATGATTGAATCTAAATGAACACATCAGCATGCACAGCTTAAATGGGAGTAACAATGGCTTACACCAAGGGAAAAATTAGAGCCCTACAATATACCAAATTGTAATGTATTCATTTTGCACAGCCAGTGAATGACAGATTAATTCAAGTTACACAGCATTGCTACCTGTATCCCTTTATGTAGTCAGCTTATTCCTGATGTACAATTTCCCTCACCATTTACATCAGTGCTCACAGCTTCCTAAGGGAAGTGATGCAGCATCACTTGATGTATTTAAATCTCTAATGGGGAAGAAACACTAGAAAAGTCTATATTTGCAAAGAAAGGGTCTAGATGGCAGAATCTTTCTATCTCTATATTCCATAATTCAGTGTTTTAGTATACTGTATATACTCGTTCATTAGCACATTCATTTATAAGCCAGCCCCCCAAGATGGTTAGGTAAAAATAGCAAAAACTGTACGACCCTTTCATAAGCCGACCCTATATTTCAGGGGTTGGCAAACTTTGACTCCTGGCCCATTAGGGTAAGCCGCTAGCGGGCCTGGACGTTTGTTTACCTGGAGCATTCACAGGCACGGAGCCCCTCAGCTCCCAGTGTCCACGGTTTGCCATTCCCAGCCAATGGGAGCGGCGAACTGCAGCCACAGGGAACCAAGGGGCTCCATGCCTGCAGATTCTCCAGGTAAACAAAACGACAGTGTATTATATATTCAATTCAATGATTCCATAGAGTTTAAAATCATCAAATTTTGGTGTAGACCCATTTATAAGCCGACCCTCACTCTTTGATGCATCACTTTTTAACCAAAAATATTCGGTTTATGAATGAGTATATAGGGTAATTATTTTGGATATTTGTAAGCTTTGTTATTTAAATGTTTTTGTAGCATTACACTCCCTCACTTCCCCTCCCACAGCAAATGCCAAGAACTTAGCTTCATATTTGTCTTTGTATAAGTAACACTTATCCATTATGTCACATTTTAAATGTCCAAAGCCCTTTACAAACATTAACTATTCCTGCTTAATTTATTGCATAGCTGAAGTAATAAATGCTCTATGTTAAAAAGCAACTTGCAATTATTATGCAATAAATTTAGAATATTTGACATTAAATAATTCTCAGCTTAACAGCTGTAAGATGTTCCAAAAAGTGGTTTATGGTTTTACAGATGAATTTCTGAAAAATGATACTCTTATGAGAACAAAATGTTTCCTCCAGTCTGAGCCAGAGACAGAGTTCTCTGCTCTGTGTTTAGCATTAAAATACAATACTTTTCATGTAAACTGCTGTTTTCTAAGGGAGAACACCTAGTCTGCTTGTTGTATCTGAGCAGCTTCACTGACTTCAGTTGGGTTGTCCCACTATTTTATATCATCAAATACAAGTATGCTGCATGCTCCATAAATTACCTGGCCGTTTTAATTGTTCTGTTTTGATGTCTATAAACTTCTTACTATTAGTTTTAACACTAAAAATTTACAGTGCTCCAACGCAAACTTTGTCAGCAACAAAAGGATTTTTTGGAATGATTAAATATTTAAGCCGAGAGTTACTGGCTTCAGAGAAAGACATATTTTTCCTGGGAGACTTCCCTAAGGAACTTTGGTGACTTTGTTCCCTGAGGTTGTATTATCTTTGCTTTCTTCCACTGGGTTTTTTTGTTTTGGTGGTTGTTTTTTTGCTAGCACATCTAAAACAGAAACATCTTTATTAAATCTGGATAATCCATTGTTCCATTTACATTAAAATATGCTCTTCGGAGAATACAAAGACCAGGATTAAAAGGCACAGATGGAATTCATTTTACTTAGAAAAGATAATGCATCAAGAAGGATTTAAATCATCTCGGGAGACTAAATTGCTTTCATGTTACCTGTACTGGAAATGTGTGGGGTTGGTATTTATGAAAGCATTTTTTTATGTAAACAATGAATTGTCCTCAAATGCCCATTGTAACTTTCCAATCGATATCAGGCAAATAATCACCCAAGAACTAATTTTGCAGTCCTTACTCAGGCAAAAGTCCTGCCAATGTCGATGAGTAGTATTAATTCTGGGTGTAAATTAGCACATTTAAATCATGGATTATTTTGGCCACATGAGAGTGCTAAATCTGAAGTTATAAATCCATAATTTATGTGAGAAGCATGTGTACATGAGTAACAAAGCTACCTACACTGATAATCTGATAGAGACTGTCATTCAGGTTATATCAACTCCTCCAAGAGGAAAACCTTCACTTAACGCTGGTGGCACTTCCAAATCCTCATCCCATTCAGGTGGAAGTGCAAGGGGCAAGTACAATGCTTGTGGGGCTGCAGAAGGAGTGGGAGTTGCTGCCCTCTGAATATGCAGATTTTCATGCTAAACTTTCTGGGACATCTGCATATCTTTTCCTTGCTAGGGGATATTGCTACAACCGACAGCACTCCCCACCGTGCAACCCCAAAACCCAGGGAATCTCAAACACAGCATGTTTATAGGAGGCATTTCCCCAGTATCTGAAGGGCCTGTGTTGAAGGAGCCAGGTTGGCTCCTTCCTTCCTCAGGTGTGGGCCAATAAAACAGTGTTCCTGCTCGTTTCATCCTGTCCAATAGATGTAGCAGGGGAATGATATAGCCATAGATGTCTAGTCTTAAAAGATCCACTACTCCATTACTGGAAAATGAAATTTCAGTTCTCTCTTTGCTTTCCCCCTTCCCCAAAATGGCCATTGTTTCATTGCAGTGCCTGGCACATTGGCTCAGCCACAGAAGAATGCTCAATGAATGGTGGATAGGTTAGAGAATTAACTAAACACCATTGTAAGGACCACGGCAGAGTTTGTTACGGCCTAGCTAGGGCTTATCACCTTCTCAAGGACGGGTTATTAGAGGTTGCAGCACACCAGTGTATTCTGCTTGTAACCGGTTAAAACCGCTTAGCATGGGAAGCCCCTATGTGTATGGGGAAGTGCAGAAAGCCCCTGGCCATAGGCCAAGAGGGGGCGGCTATGGCTGATGGAAAGCACTGAATTGCATGGGCATGAGCTGCTTTGCATGATATTAGCATGATGCTATAATTGCTGCGGGGTGTATTGTTGCTTTCGACTCCGTTCCCCGTCTTCGTGACAGCAAAGCTTGGAGTCCCCGTTGTGGGTGTGTCACTTTACCTTCATTAAAGCCAAATAACTCATAGTGTGTGTGGGCATCGTCCTTGCAGAGCACTCAGGCACGTAACATTTGGCGCAGCGAGCAGGGTGCTCTGGGGGACGATGCCGTTTTGGCCGAAGGTAGGGGAAGTGGGGAAGCCACCGCTGTCACTACAGCGCATACCTGGGTGGCCCCAGACAGACCTCTAGGGGCCTGCAGCACGGGTTCTGGCAGGGTGGACGGCCCCTGCCGAGTGGCTGGAATTTCTGCTCCATGCTCCACAGCCAGGAGTCCCATTTGAGCTGGAGGTTACTCCTGTGGCAGATGTGGCTTCCTGGGGACTCTGGCAGCTGGTAGGGGGACAGCAAAAAGAACCCATCGGCTTTTGGTCCCGAGCTTTGAAGGGGGCGGAGCCTGGCTACACCCCTCTGGAGAAACAAATCCTGGCAGTAGTATGGGTGTTCCAAGACACCGAGCGTATCACTGGCCCTACGCCGGTAGTGGTACGCACTCCCATCCCCCTCCGGCACTGGGTGAGGGAGGACCCTGCCCAAACACAGACTGGCGTCACCCAGAGCACCACCCACTTCAAATGGAGGCACTATTTACAACAGCGTATGCTGTTAGGCCGGCCCTCCATCTCCACCCCCCATGCTGTGTTGCTGGGAGCAATTACCTTCGAGCATGTACCCTCCCTTATGGATGAGCTGCCACCGGTGGAGGACCCTGTGCCTCCATCTCCAGTGGGAGAAGCACCCCCCGTGGATCAGCTGTCGATTGAGGAACAGGAGTATGCTTGGTTTACTGATGGGTCAGCGGCCTATACCGCTTAAGGGACCTGGCAGTGGAGGGCAGTGGCGTACGCCCCCTACGCAGACGTAGTGGCTATGGAATGGGGCGCCACCGGCTCTAGTCAGTGGGCCTAATTGCGGTCTGCCACTCTAACCATTGAGGATTCCCCGCCACAGGCCTATCTGTATACCGACAGTTGGGTACTGTACAAGGGTCTTCGGACCTAGGTGACCACTTGGGAGGCTAAGGAGTGGGAACTGGCAGGCAGGCCTTTGTGGGGAGCACCACTGTGGCAGCAGCTCCTCGCCTATGCCCGGCAGGCTCCCCTGGCTGTGCGGCATGTAGATGCCCACACAAAAGCCCAGACTGATGAGGCGCGCTGGAATGCGGCAGTGGATGACATGGCCCGAGGGGAAGTCGTCCAGCTGGCCGAACAATACCACGTAGAAGGAGGCCATCGGGGATCCCGTGCGACGCAGTAAGCGGCTTTATGCCAAGGCACCGTGCTGCCACTATCGGCCTGCCATACGGCCAGGGCAGGGTGCCCAACCTGCTCACGGTTGGCGCCCATTGCCCTACCAGAACCAACCAGTCATATCTACCGAGCCACAGGCCCTTGTCAAGACTGGCAAGTCGACTACATAGGCCCTCTACCACAAGAGTGACATTGGCAATACGTTTTCATGGCAGTAGACACTTACACCGGCCTGCTGTTTGTGCATCCCAGTGCCACTGCAGCGGCAACTACAATGCTGACAGCCATGCAGCAGTTGTGTTCATGCTACGGGACCCCGCGGACTGTGCAGAGTGACCAGGGAACCCATTTTACGGCTCAAGTGGTTCGGACCTGGGCCGCTGATGTTGCCATCGACTGGCACTTCCACCTCCTGTATACACCCACAGCGAGTGGCCTTATAGATCGTCTGAATGGGTTGCTGAAAGACCAAGTCCGTCGTCTTACACCAACCCACACGCTGCGGGGCTGGGCGGGGGTATTAGAGCAAGCCGTCTGGCTCCTGAATAATCGCCATCTGGGGGGAGGCCAGACACCCTTCCAACGCCTCACCAGGCCTCCCCAAGTGCCCGTACAGCTACGGGTAGACCTGAAGCACACCCCGGGGGTACTTAAACCAACGCAAGGAGTAGTGACCTTACATGCTCCTCACACCACCTCCTTACCTGCAGGACAAACCGTGTTTCCGTGGGCCACCCAGGCCCAACTGTGGTGTGAGCCCACCTGTTTGTTTTGTGTCCTGCCCGTTAAGGAGAGCTCCTGGTTTTACCCTCCTTACTGGCTGAGCTCAGATCGATCTCTGGCCCTCCTCTCCTGCACTAACACAAGTGATGGGGTACGACAATGGGAGCGAGGGGAGGCTCTCTGTAAACTTGTTCCCTTACCCCCTGCAGGTTTGATGAACCGTGACCCCGGGGAAGCAGAATGGCACGTGTTGGCAAGCGTCTGGTGGACCCTACCACTGCAAGAACCTCGTGCGGCCGTTGTTCTGGCGACGGGGGAAGGCTGGGCCTATGTGCTACTGGAAGGGGAAGACTACCCGCGTATGGCCTCGCTCTCATGACTCTCGCGACGCTCCTTGTGACGGGCGGGATGGCTCGGGTGGCCGCCCCCACCCTTGATAATGCGTGGGTGACGTTGGCCCAGGCTGCTGTTAATACAACATCATTTTGTCTCCCCAGGGTGTATGCCATTGGTGCCCTTATAGAGACCTGTTTTATTGGTGTCAGTGCCACCTCAGAATCGCTGAAAGCAGCTTCACTGCTGTTTGCCAGCTCTAAGTGCATGAATTATTCAGATCTGTATGCTTTGGGAGCACTGGCGCAGGTTCAAAGAGATGCCACCATGTACTCATTTCGCCTGACTAATGTTACCCCCCCTGCAGAGACATATGTATTTTAGAAATGCGACCCGTAATATAGTTGATCATATTAACCAGGAGTTACATTGCCAGACTAGGTTGGATTTATCCTTTGCTTATGGGCATGTAAGACTACCAAGAGGATGGTTTTTGCTTTTGGGAGAATTGCGTATACCTATGTTCCTGCCAACAGCGCGGGGGGCCCTTGTACTATAGGCCGAGTGACCCCCTTGATGCTACCGCACCCCCCTGTGAACCATACCCGCCATCGCCGGAATACCATTCCCTTAGACTCCACCTGCAAAGTTGAGGTGACCCTATACTCGGAAGAGAAGGCAGCAGCCCTCCTGTTTTCTTTGGTGGGTGTACTGGGCATGGTTGCACATAATTATCATGCGGTAGTCCACCTTGCGTGTACGGTTGCCAAGGCCATTAATTTAACCTCCACTGTTCTTGCCTTGCTCACTCGAGAATTAGGCGAGGTACGCCAGGGCATGTTGCAAAATCGCTTAGCGGTTGATTATTTGTTATTGCGGCATGGCCACTCATGCCAGGATTTTGCTGGTACGTGCTGTTTTAATGTTACAGATGCAGGGAGCTCCATAGAGGCAACGTTGAAGGATCTGCGCCACTTAGCGGAAGGCATCGGCCAGCAACAGGGAGATTTTTGGCTTTGGTCCTGGTTTACCTCCCTCCGTGGTTGGGCTGCACACCTTGTCCAGGGCCTGTGCGTTGGCCTCCTGGGTTTTCTGGGCCTTTATGTGTGTTGCGACTTGCTTAGCTTTTGTGGCCTGTGTGGCCGACATTGCTGTTTTCGGGGCCCTACTACTAGCATCGTTTCAGTCATTTCCACTAGATCAATTTCTGTGTGTCTCTCTCTCTCTTTCCTAGCCTTCGTTTCTGTCTGGCATTCACTGAATTATGGTCTGTACTATCAATCTGTCTTTCCATATGACTGAGTCATTTCAGCTCTCTGCTCTGCAGAATTATCATGTTGAATTATCATGTCATCTAATATCTTGGCTGCAGTGTTTATCTATGTACTGACTTCCCATTTTGTTACATACACTTTCTATATGACCTATAGCCACCCACAAAGCAATTCACTTTCATCTGTCCCTGTGGTTTAAAATAAAACAAAACAAAACAAAACACCTATTTTGTAAAGCTGATGCATCGAGTAATGCCATGTACATATAAATCACACACCTGTCTACTGTCACGTAGATATTGCTCTACGATGATCATCATGTCACATTTTCTGTGGATAATGATGATTCAGAAATGGTGTGTCACAGAATACATTAGGCAAGGAACTTGGGTCTTATTCGCTCAGCTCTAGCTTCAAAGTACTATGCTGAACAATTGACTTTTCTGTTTGGTGGCCGAACCAAAATATAAATTAAAGAAATTGGTTAGGTTCAAATCAAGACTGGATTTTTTTGTTTGTTTGTTTTTCTTACCAAAATGAACAACCAAAAACATTTAATTGGATCAAAATGAAACATTCTGAATGTTGGAAAAAATCGAAACAAACTATTCTGACATTTCCAAAAAATTTTCTTAGTTCTTCTTTGGCTAAATCTATTCAGCAAATTCAACCCAATTTCATGAAAAATTTTGATGTTCCTAAAATGGCATTTTTAATTTGCTATTTAATGAAATTTTTTTGCCCTGACTTGAAAAGAGCGTTCTAGAGGTGAAGGGAGTTTGGTGTGTCTTTCCACTCAGTCCTTAACCTTTTAGCTGATGATTTGGATACTTATCCAGCAAGGATGGGAGTTCGTTGTTTTATGCAGGATAGCAAATCACTACTCAATGGGAATTAATTTTTGGCCACTAGCAACATGGACTGGGTTCAAAAGGGTGACTTACAGGTAAAAGGGTCTGTATACCGCTATTGGTCTCTTGAGTACAGCTAGCTGGGAATTTTCATCGAAAATGCCAATTCATCGAATCCGAAATGTTTTATGGAAATATACCTGGTTTGAATCACAATCAGGTTCTGGCAGCCCTAGGATTTCCAGCTCGAGCCAGGGCTTTTAGGTCTTCCAGGTTCGTAGACACAGAGCCTGGAGACTGGCTTTGATTGAGATTGAGATTTAGATGATGTGTATGTTTTAAGAGCCATAAAGACTAACGGGGAACTGGGAGCCTAAAAGCCTGGAGAATTACGGCTGAACCAGGATCCTTGGAGCTTGGGCTCCCAGGATAAACTTCATTTTGAAAATTATGGAATGGAGCATTCTGATTATTTCTAAATGAAATTTCTCTGGATTTTCCTTCCTGGGACATTTTGAAAATTCTACTTTTCAGGCTGAAACACAAGACACATTTATTTAGGATTTTGGAATTTCCCAGGCAATGGAAATTTTGACTTTCAACCAGCTCTGCTCCCAAGCCTTCTAGTGACCAGTCAGTGTGAAGCAGTACGTCCGCATGCCATATTTAACTATCAATTTTTAGTTAGAAAGTCCCTGCAGCCTGATAAAATTAGTGTATTCATCAGCTGGCAACTCACGCTCACACTTAATGTGTGTTTCCCATATTTAAACACATTTTGCTACCAATCTCTGCATAGTCTACAAGGAAAAAGTGCATTGGACTGAACAGAATTGCTATATTTTGGCTATTTGAATACATAGCTCTGTAATTACAGGGAATAATATTGCAAGAACCCTTGTAGTAAATGGATAGTGTCGTGAAATTGAAACTAGCAATGAACATAGGCATTTGTGTAGCCAGGGCCGTAGCAACAAAGAACGTGGCCCCCTCCGAACATATGTCCAGGGCCCCTTACCGAAAAAGTCAACGGCATATTTCGATGACTTTGCCGCGTCTGAGATCACAAGATTCCAAGTGTGAGCTCCACATGGTACATTTACAAGCACGGTCATTTATGTTCTAGCAATGGCGGGCTTTAACTCCTTATTCTTTCCTCTCATATATTGCGCTATCATAAGCTTGGCCTCTCATAGGTCAGCAATGTCTCAGTCCTAAGTTGTTTGCCTTTTCCAGAACGTTCCAATAAGCCCTCACCGTTACTTACCACGAACATTAAGAAACCAAACAAACGCTTCATGAATATTGACACCATCTTCTCCATTGCATTCAACAAGCGTAACACACAGACATCTGTTCTTCATGTGACATTCGGAGTACAGTTCAAAATACGCTGAATTAATATTTTGCTTTTTTAAGCTCGCTATGTTGGCTCCTGAAATGTTCTGGCAAGCAAGTTGAATTCAGTCATTTTGGATCTGTGGACTGCAAGGTACTAACATGGTCTTCTGCCTTCATTAATCCTTCTGATAAAGTTCGCTGAGGCAGTATCATACTTTGCAAGCATATCAAACAGTCCCCAAACGTTGCCATTCGACAGGATCGCCGAGCTTTTCATTACTTCCTCAAGAAATGCCAGTTTCTTCGGGACAAGAAAATACCGACATAACCATGTCGTTCTCAACAACATTTTTCTCAGAAATTCTTTCTTTCGAAAGCCTGCAATTCGAGTTTGGTCAATAGATGTATGGTTTACTATGCCTGACGAACGGTCAACATTTCACTATTACGTCTTGATGACCTTTGCCTTGTTTCATGCTGCTGAAGTCTTTTTGACCGTTGCTGTCAAGCAGATGTTCCACGATTGTAGCTGGATATGTCGCCAGTGTCAAATAATTTACAACAAAACAAAATGCATCTTTCTAACTGAATCATTAACACGAACGTCTTATTTTTTCTTGCCATTTGCCATGGTTCGATAGAAATGAGTATTTCGTGAACTCCGTCTTTCCTCGTTAAATGAATTCGTAACTTTCATTCTGCTGCGGTGGGCCACGTGCAACAATGTCACACACTTGCCTGTCCGATATTATAGACGGCCAATCTCCTGGATCATCAGTCAGTGGTTCAGATTCAGATACTTCTTTCCCGGCAGCAGCTGGAATATCTGTCACAGTTTGTTTGGTAGAACAACTGGCTTCACCTTCGACCTCACTTGAAGCACTTCTGGATACTTCTGGATATGATTCGTCGCTGCTAGCACTCTCCGTTTCATGTGCCTGTACCTGTACGTTGGATTGCAGTGCAAAATACGTTGACAACTTTGGCATTTTCTCAAGTTCCTTCTCGGTGTCTTTTGCTGCCTTTCATTTACTAGCTCCGCTCTTATACATTCTCTTAGACATCACAAAGCACGCTTCTGCATTGGAAACGATAAAAAACTAAACAACTAAATTAATAATATTTATCCGCCGACCGCCATTATGAACGCAAATACACATTCTTCTTCGAGTGATTGCTCATATCCATTCCAGTAGGTGTATGTGCCGCGCGTGCACGTTCGTCGGAAGACTTTTACAAGGTTTATACATTTTGATGTTTTCTATGAAGCGGAAGGAACATATCCACATTTCTATCTAACACAGGCATCTTTTCTTGGACTAGTGAGTTTCACTCTGGAAAGGACATCCCAAGTCTTCACAAGCCACTCATGCAAAGTGTTTTCCATGCCAGTGCTATGCACAGAACTCAATCCTGCAAGTTGCTGAGCATTCCTGCCCCAATCCACCAAAGCTCTTCTGTGTCGTTTACTTTAAGCAAGTGAGCCACGCCATTGAAGCCACCTGATGCTGACATTCCATCTGATGTTGGCAGTCACAGGGATCTAGATGACCACTGACCACTCCTGTGCTCCTTCCTGCCCATTTGGGGGCTGAGTCCTGTTAAAGCCTATTCTTAACTCACACAATTCGCATGCTTAAAGTTAAGCACATGCTTAAGTACTTTGGTGGATCGGGGTTCGAGAGATTAGCACTTTATAGGACTGAGCTCTAAATGATAAGCAAGGAACAGAGGAAGCAGTAATGATAAATGGGAGTTTATATCCATGTGACGACAAGCATCAAACAGAGCAATTATGAGCCTGATCCAATTCCCACTAACGTCAATATGAAACCTTCCATTGTCTTCAAAAGGCAATGGATCAGACCTTATGAGAGAAGGGTCTATCTGATGTCAAAACATAGGCACAGTGTTTGAATCAAAATTTTCTCGGTGAGACACTAAAGAAAATTATCTGAGTGTCTTATTTGACCCTCATGGCAGTAATATCAGATTCAGAGGAAAAATAATTTCTAGATAGCATTTGTGTTCCAAAGTGAATGGCATATATATTTGCCCTGTGCAAAAATCTTGAGCAGTTCTAACTGTGTTAATGGAGATTCAAAGGAGACTGCATATCTAGATATTGTACAAAATAATGCATTACTGATGTAGTAGGATGCTAATATTAGTGTATTAGTGACTCACAAGCAGACCTTAAGAAAGTATTATGAGAGGCCCCTTGAAGCATGTATTCACCGTAAGCCAGCTCCTATGATCAGAGATAAAGTTTCCCTTTATCTGGAAAGTCACCTATCCTGAGATTCACAATGGGTACAACCCTCAGGTCCTAGAGCACTAAAGCTGCTTCTTGAAATAAAAAAGACCCTCTAACCAGATGTCAGTAGTAGAAATCTATATATAATGGGCAATTTTTTTTTTTGCTAGTTAACATGTGACACAATATCATTCCACAATAAGCCTAAAAGGTTCCCACTGCAGAATTACTCTGGTTTAAGTACATCACAGGCAGCCTTGAGACAGATGAATCAGCACTTTACTGCCTTAACATACCCCAGACATATTTCTGTGGAGTTCCAGGCTGATGTGAAGACACTTGTACATTACTAATCACATTCTTATTTTGTTTTCAATTCTATAGCTATCCTTTTATAGCCTGAGATGCCACTGCCACAGGGACATCTTTTGTGAAATTGTAAGAATTTTTTACAGTTTTGATATAAATCTATTTTACTTTTTACACATATATATACACTGAAATAAATGTCCAGGAGGTGGGAAGATACAGAGTGTAAAGCTTCTGCCACAAAAGCGTGTCAGAATTCAGAGTTAATTTGCCACTTCTAATGCATGAAATTATTATGCCAAGAGTAGTTGACCTTTCCTCTGTGTTCTAGGAAAACTGAGTGGAAAATTAGTTCAATTCACAACACTCCAGCTTAATTTGTTGCATTTATTCATGAAGAACCAGATACGGATACCATGAGAGTTTTGCCATTGACTATGCTGGGACAAGGACTAGGTCTAAAATGAATGCATTCATTAATGCACACTTCCAATAACTAAATAGGATACAGTATATTCTAAGCTTCCATTTAGTAAGCCAAAAAGTCATATGAAAGGAAAAAGGCTTTAATAATATGTAGTTTATGAAGAGAAAAACCAAAAAGCCAGATTGCAGAGCTCTTTTTCATGTTGCTGAGCTGCAGTGAGGTCAATGGAACAGTTTGACTTAATTGCTCACTGATAGCTATGAATAAGGGTTGCACAATCTGGCCCCAAACTTTTAAACCTGATTGTAATGGAAAGTCACTAATGGTGATGGGAAAAGATAAATATTTCCTTGGAGTCTCTCCCCAAACCCCACTTCTTCTATATGGCTAATAAACCTTGGTCCCGCCAGCCAAGTAGGGGTAACATAATACGTGTATGTCGCAAGGAAAGAAAAATGAAAGCAATATCAGGGGACTTAAGAAGAAATGTATCTTCCTCTCTTGTTTTCCATTGCATTCCCTCTTCTAAATCTGGTCTATATCCCATCTTCTTAAACTAAGCTTCTTAAGACAAGGGCTGTGGGCCAAATACAGAAGTGAGTTTCAGTGGGTCTAAGTTGGTTCCTTCCACTCATCTTTGCATACAAGTTAAATTCCCTTAGACTTAAAGCTACTTTCTGCCCTGAGTTACACACTGAACCTGTATTGATTTCAGCGGAGTTGCAAGAGGTTCAAGTCAGGGCAGTATTTGGATACTTACATAGAAACACTAGACACTTATCAGCGTGTAGCTTACACCCCATCTGTTACATATCACCTCCGAATGTGGCCCATTGAGCCCAGAGAAGGCTAAGCTATAAAACCCTCAGGGCCAGAAGAGAGGAAGATGGCAGGGAAGGCAGTTATCAGTAGAAGTGGAAGTTAAAGAAATGCACCATCTGTCCCTTTAATGTGTAAGCCAAATCAGTATGGTCTTCCTTACACATTGAAAACACAACGCGTGGGTCAATTTTTCCACATCAATCAGATCAGCCTGAGGGCTTTTTATGGATTACAAGCCCGTGGGGAGAACCATTATGGAAAATGGCCTCCTCAAAACTGGTTACAGACAGTCTTATAAAGCTTAAAACCACAATTTTAATATGCAAATTACATACATCATTTTCTCATTAATTTGTTACAAAATATTTCAAGGCCAAAGCTGATTGGAGCAAGAGTAAATTTCTTCCATACTAGGCTTTTCCTGTTATTGCTTATCTGTTCTATGCGGTTACATGTTGACAGTAGGCGACTGTTGGGGACTGTTAGGTACTTTCCACTGCCTCCTCTGTGACCCCCCCCCCCACTCACCCGCATTTGGATAGTCTGGCCAGCCCTGACAGCTTGACATGAGGCCTGGGCCTACAAGGCCTTGGATAACACTGGATTTTCCCTTACAACATTGAGAAGCAGATGTATGTAGGACAAATAGAATCTAAATTCATGTTTAACTCCCATCACTTTATCTTTATCTCTGTCTGTAATACACCATGTAGAGTTTGGCAATAATATTACTCTTATTAACCGTGCTGAAATCACTTCATAGAATTCTTTCAGAAGAATTTTAGAGAGATCCAAAGCCATTTCATGTGAACTCTTGCCTAACACAATTTTGAGTATTATTGAAAATAATTACTTTGAATTCTGAGGATGATGACAAGGATTATTTCTGGTCAGCATGAGAACTGCTAGTTTGTACTGTAATTGCTTAGTACGTTCCCATTCAAAATTGTTGAAAAAAAGTTTCAGTGGAAAGTTTAGTGGGAAAAAGGTCCACTGAAAAAAGAGCTCTCTTAACTGTAAGAGCTGATAGGAAAGGAGAGACTGCACTGATTCACACTTCAAAACATGTGAATGAAGGACAAATGGCAGGATCTGTGTAACATGATACAGGTTTGATGATTTATTTATCCACTATGACAAACAATACAGACCCAAAATTCGATTACCTTTAAATCTTTTCTATTGCATCCAAGATCATTACTTTATATTACACTAAAGATCATAAGTAATGCCTACATTGCTAATGCCAATTCCTGGCAATGGGACTAATGAAAAAAACAGACAAAGTTTAAAGCACATGGATTTCAGATAAGACATCCACGTAAAGTGTTCTCCTTATTTAAAACTCAAAAATTTAAAAATCAGACTACAGAAATCTGTCTGATAAGATCCCCTCTCCATTTGTTCCATGACATATTTATGGATATATTTCTAGGAATGCTCTCTTTTTATGAAGCTAATAAGTACTAACTGCCATAATAAAAACTCTACAAAGGATATTTTAATGCATATTTTCAAGACACAATAAAGTACAAATCTCCTCATTTTTTTTATTCCTAGTACATATCTAGTCAGCCTGTCTTATTCAGGAGAGACAGGGCTACACACAGAGGTGTAGCGAGCGCCCTCCGTACCCTCCGACCGGAGGGGGCCCCTAAAAGTGGCAAAAAAAATGTAAGGTATAACTAGGTAAGTGACATTTATTGACGCTATTGCACAAAATCCATGTCGTT
>NC_133777.1:58085000-58105932 GCF_003597395.2 Chelonoidis abingdonii
TCAGTCCTTCTTTAACCCGCCGGTCGGTCGTTGACTGTGGAGCGCGGCATAAGCTGTCCTCCACGTCCCTAGCTTCTCTTCGTTCATTGTTCTGTTTTAGTTTTGATAAGTTCACGTAGTAATAGTATAGTTAATAGCGTTATATTCTAGATGTATATAGTTAGCGGGTTCGGGGCGCTAGCCCTCTCCCGCCAGCTCATGCCTGTTCGCCAGGGTTCAAACCGTGCTCGCCAGTAAAAAGCCGATCGCCACCAGCGATCCCCACGATGCCTGCCTGAAGTGCCTGGGGAATTGCACATCTCCGAGAAGTGCCGCATTTGCAAGGCTTCAGACCGAGGACCAAGAGGAGCGAGAGACAGCGCCTCAACATGCTCCTGATGAAAGTGGCGCTTAACCCTTCGTTCTCGGCACCGAGTGCCGCTTCGGCTCCGGCACCGGATCTCTCTGGTGTCGTGAAACGCCACAGGCACCGACCTTCTCCGCACCGGCTCAAGGGAAGACGCTCTCTACGTCCTCTACCCCGGCTAAGCAGCCTCGAAAGAGCACCCGGCGCCGACGCCGGCCGTGTTGCCGTGCCAGGGACTTCGTCGACTCTGGGCCCGGCAGGTCCGTCGAGTCCGATCTCTCCAGCTCCCCGCCAAGATCTGGGCTAGGAGCTGATGGTCCCATCCACGCAGACCTTCGTCGGCCAGGGACCTATCGCTTTAACGGAGTCTGTGCTGCCCCAACCCCCCCACCGCGGTGCGGGTTCTGCAATCAAAGGGCAAGCTAACGCCAATGCGGCCACGCCCTGGATCTCCGACTCAGCACCGTCAAGATCTCGGCACCGATCTCGAATCCCGAGGGAGGTCTACACTCCCGTCGACGCCGTCGCAGTCCTGGCACCGCTCTCACGACGCACGCGGTCGTACTCGCGGGCGGTCGTCTCGCGCCAGTCTCGATACTCCCGGCACCATTCTGGCTCCACCAGCGTACCGGCACCGGAGACTTGAGGAGTCGTTCCCGCCATTAACGATCCAGATCCGGTCGAACCTCCCGGCACCAAGCTGGTGGCAGGTCCCGGTCTCGATTGCGGCACGTATGGCTAATGGCACCCGATCTCCGGCACCGAGGAGTCTTCCCCGTCTGCAGCGCGGGACCCGTACCAC
This sequence comes from Chelonoidis abingdonii, assembly GCF_003597395.2. NCBI lineage: Eukaryota > Metazoa > Chordata > Testudines > Testudinidae > Chelonoidis > Chelonoidis abingdonii. The sequence continues at coordinate 58,086,149 of NC_133777.1, forward strand.
TCCCATCGTCTCCCCTGGCCCCTCTCGCCAGGGTCTGTCTTTCCACGGCGGACAGTGTGTACCTAGAAGCTGAAAGACCCACCGCCCTCTTCTTCCGAGGGTAGCAGGAGCATGGTCCGCAGCAGTGGGGCTTCTGGACCCCCTGGGCGATCATACAAGCCCAGGGCCCTCAGCAAATTCCCCACGATCGTCTGTCTCAGAGCACAGGGCTCCGAGGCTACTTCTTCACCGCCCTCCCCCATCCGGAAGAGCTGTCATCTCATCCTCTGGATGCGAGCTCCCGCAAGAGTCAGAAGCGGTGCGCCAGTCAGAGCCGCCACCAACCTGCTCCTGCCAGGTCTCTCTCGTCATCCTCCCCAGATGCAGGCGGTGGTGGGGAGACGACATCCACCAGTCCCCCCCCCCACTGACTCTCAGGGCACATCAGGATCTTCTCAGTGTCGTGGCGCAAAATATGAACATCCAGGCTGAGGAGGTCTCCGAGATCGAGGACCCGGTTGTGAGCATACTCTCGGCGGATCGCGCCCAATCGTGTTGCACCTGCCCTTCATAAGGACCATCCAAGCGCACATGCCACCAAATCTGGCAGTCACTCGGCTTCCGTTCCCGCCGCTGCTCGGGGTGGGAGCGTAAATACATGGTCCCTTCGAAGGCTATGAGACTATATGTCTACACCTCGCCCCCGTGTTCCCCGTCATTCAATATCTGTGAATGAGAGGAACACCATGGACAACAAACCTCGGCCCCAAGTCTAAGGAGGCGAGGCGTATGGACCTGCTTGGCCGGCAAGGTCTATTCCCGCAGGAGCCGTTGCAGCTTGCGGTCTCAACCAGCAAGCTCTGCTCAGTCCTACTCGTACAACACCTGAGCTGCGGCTGATAAGTTTAAGGATGCTCCTCCGCCAAGACGCTCGTCAGGAGATTCGCCGCTTCTCCTTGATGAGGGGAAAAAGGTTCTAACACCGCACTCCCTACAGGCGGCTTGGACGCTGCGAGACTCGGCTGCCGAGGACTCTGCCTCTCGGAGTCACATGGCGCCGCATCTCGTGGCTTCAGGTCTTGGCCTTTCCGGAACTCACAATATACCATCCAGGACCTTCCCTTTGAGGCCAGGGCTGTTTTCGGATAAGACTGGACCCTCGGCTGCAAAGCCTCAAGATAATAGGGTCAATATGCATGCCCTGGGGATGCATACGCGGGTAACCCAGCGTAGACCATTCAGGCCTCAGCAGCAGCACAGGCCTTACCCACAACCCAGGCAAGGCAGGACTTTGCCAGCGGCGAAATAGGAAGGCAGGCGCAGACAATCGGGTAACCAGGGGGGCCAAAGGCCAAGTCCCTCCAAGCCTTCCTCCGGGCCGAAGCCCTCGTTTTGAAAGTGCGCCCGAGGCGCTGTACCAGTTCCTTCCACGGATCATCTCCCCCTTCTCCAACCGTCTTTCGTTCTTCCTCCCGGCGTGGTGCCAGCTTACTTGGACCGCTGGTCTCCTCATGTGCGGCTTGGATACCACCTACAGTTTGCTTCGTTCCTGCGTTTCCCGCCCTCCCGCCCCCTCCCTCGCCGCCTCTTCAGGGACCCCTCTCACAGCAAGATCTCCTCAGGAGGTACGAACACTCCTCGACAAAGAGCCATAGAGGAGATTCCAGAGAACAAGAAGGGCAGGGGTTTTACTCTTGTTACTTTCTGATCCCAAGGCCAAGGGAGGTCTCAGACCACCCTGCGACCTACGAGAGCTCAACAATACTGGTCAAGTTGAAGTTCCGCATGGAGGTCCTGGGACCCATTATTCCATCCCTGGATCCCCGGAGAGCTGGTACACCGCCTCGACATGCAGTACGCGTATTTCCATTATAGCCGTTTCCGCGGCGCCCATCGAATGTCCTTCAGCTGCTGTGGCGGCGGCACATATCAATTCACGAGTCCTCCAGTTCGCCTGATTGCCCCCGATCTAGTCAGATGAGCTCTGAACCTTTCAAGTGTTTACAAATGCATAGGCCGTAAGTCGTCGCCTTTCTTCGTGCGGCAATCGTGTGCATTGCTTCCCCTAACGTCGACAACTGGCTTATCGGGGGAGCGGGCGGGCCGGCAGCGGTATATATTTTAACCACGTTACCATTCTCTCTCTCTACCAAAAAAATTTAAAACGACGGAAAAGCAAAGTCTTTTAAGATGAAAATTGGAAAAGCAATTAAGTGATTCAAATACAAATATTTTTAAACTTCAGAACATAAACAGCCCTAAACAGTGAATATTATATAGCTAAAGCAGAAAAACCCTTTGTATTTCCAATCCCATAAATTCCTATGATAATGTAAAAATAATTTACACATTAATGTCCCCTTTCTAACTTTAATTATATCATTTAAAATCCATTTGATCAATTGTGTGTTAGTACACTTTTTAATTGAGGTCTGTGTAATATACTATAAAAATTAACTTTTTAAAAGCTAGTGATCAGCCTTGAACATGTAAAGGAAATGTACTTGAACCACTGATCCAGAGCTGCATCAGCTTTCACAGAGATTGTTCCATCAAATGTAACTTTCTAGCAGAAATCTTGAGTCCTCTTCTATATTTTTCTGAATCATCTATTGCCATTTCCTTGACTTTGACTGAATTCTGCAGGCACATTACTGCTGCAACCTTTTAAATGTACTTATGTTCTCAAATCCTTCAAGGAGCTTATTTATTATATAGAGAGTGCTTTAATCTTATATGATAGCTAACAGATGTTACACCTGTTTGAAAGCTTGTAACATCAATGTCTGAATTATGCTTCGTAGCTGAGACTCAGAGCAAGTTTTGTGCCATTTAAGGTGCAGTACACTGACAATAATATTGACTATAATTTATTTACCATGTTGAACAATAAATTAAGTCCTCAGTATGTTTCAAAAGGTATGACACACCTATCAAAAACTAACCTAGTTTTTCATGTCAAAATACCGCTATTTGTAAAATATTACTCATACTGTTGGTTCTTAAACAGAGCCCTGTTGTACTATTTTGAAATGTTCCTGTTAGATACAATGACTCTCCATAACCACCCAAATAGTAAATGCAGAAAAACAGAGTTAGAATATCTGGACTTACTCAAAATAATTACAGCTGAATGTATGTTATGCTGGTGTGGTAAATGTAACATTTCTAGGCTAATGATACATAGGTTACAGTGGATACCTGTTGAGCTCCTAACACACTCATACTGAATTGATTACAATTAATATTCAAAATACAATAACAATAATAAGCATCTATTTTACAACGTTATATTGCTAACAAACTGCAGATTAGAGTTTCAAAGCTGTTCAAATAACTCCAAAAACCAGTGATTGTTTTACGGAAAAGAATTATTTTGAAGTGACACAATGTTACAAAAATGTGTCTTACACATTTTTAAATCCAGCATTTTTGTTGATTATTGAGGAATTCAGTTGTAACTCTTTAAATACCTGCATGTACATAGCTTTGAAGTGATGTGTTGAATACTTGAATTGCAAGGGTCAGAGCTAAATTTGTATCACATGGTTCTGAATTTCTCTCTTTCTGTTTGCATTATTTTAGATCCTCCCCACCCAAGTTCATAACTCAGCTGTGATTCCCGAAAACATGCTATGCTCTGATATGCAGCCATTCCCAGGGAACCCTAGAAGATTGTTTCCAGGCAAGAGGGATGATGATGGTGTAGTTGATAAAAATTCCAATATACATCTTGTCATTGAGCAAGAAGAACACTTGAAATGCTAAATTGCAGAGGCATTCAAAGGTAGGCTATTTAATTGCAACTACAGTCATTATAAGCAAAATTTCAGAGTGCTTGCAAATTCTATAAAGTAAACTATTGCTTGTTTAAAGTGGGTTCAGCTTTGAGGTTTCCATTAGGAAGTCACCTGGAAAAAAATCAATATCGGCCTCAAGCCTTTAGTTGATGGCCCCTTACTGCAGATCCAAGTATATTTATTATTAAGGCTAAATACAGACATAGATGTATTATGTGTAAGGCTGTGGGTCTTTTCAAAGAACTATTTGATAATTAGAAGGCAAATCCTGCCCCTACTTCCATGAAAGCAGAGGACTTTTGTCACTCACCCAGCTGCAAGGAGAAGGACCCTTGCTCAGTTATGTGTAGGGGTTGAGTGGCTGGACAAAGGTGAGTCACTATGCGGGGGATAGGGGAAAGGTGGACTGTGTCCATGGAGCTGCTACGTAGATGCTACTTCCGCCTGTTGGCAATCCATGGGAAGACTGGAGGCCCCATGCAGTGTAGGATATTTTGTCTCCTTCTAAGCCCTCTTCCCTGCCCAGCTCATTACCAAGAAGTCTATAGCCACAGAGCTAGGAGCAAAGTTGGCCTTTAGTTGTTGTTTTCTCCCTCTGTCTCCAAAGATGAGATAGAAAAAGCAGTGGCAGGGGCCGTGACCACACCTGTAACTCCCAAAGAGAAGGTTCTCCTCTCCCATTCCCTTTCACAGTCCCTTGTGGTCTCTCCAGCATTCTGCAATCTATTCTATCAGCATTTGTTTACCTTAGCCTGAAGCTCTATTAATTGTCTAGGTCTGTGTATTCCAAAATGAAACCCCATTTTGTTATTTAGTGTATAAGAGTCCAGGTAAAATGTAATTCCCTGGGAACTGAGGGTGCTCAAGATTTCTCTTGAGAAAGAAACAGAAAATCTCCTCTAAAGGTCATCTGGTTTCTAAAAATGTGGAGGGAAAAATCTGAATCCCAGCTACCCTATCTTCAATTTGTATGTTTTTTCTGGTGGGTTTAGACAACAATATCTGTCCTTTTCCAAGACCTTTCTCTATGACAGCATGCTCCAGCTTATATTACTCCAACATGTTAATCAAATCAACTCTTAATTCTACTAGTTTTTCCTGTTGTGTGATTCAGTGCTGGCAAGCTGATCTGCAAGGCCAGCTGGTTGGTGTATCTTCATCCTGCTCTAACAAGTAGCTGCTCTGGCATCCTAAAATCTCTCCTCCATTCTCCCAAGATTGCAGTTTAGGGATTAGAGAATTCAGCTGGATTGCATTTTATGCTTGACTATGGAATATAATGATCTCTTGCTATTTCCTTTGAATCTGCTATGAACCTTGGGAGTATTCCCATTAGTAAGTTATAAATCCAGTTAATTGTTATATATTTAGTCCCTCAGAACAAGAAAAGGTAAACAAGAGCAGCCATGCATAGTGGCTCACACAGATAGGGTTATGTGCTGCACTTAAAAGAAACTGGTATCAGTGCCAGTCACTGACACACGTGTCTGAAGTGTCTAGGTAGACAGTTCTTAGTACCTAGAAGAGTTCTTGCCTGCCCATCAACCTGTAATGCCCATTCCACACAGTTTTCTTTCCATATTGGATTGTTAGTGACAAAACATCACACTCAGCAGCTCTCCTGGTGGTTCAGCATTGCTGAGAGTGGTCATGGTCAGTTTATTTGGAGTGAGAGCCTGATATTTTCTTACTATGCTATCCAGAATGTAATATTTAATTTCACAGTAATTTAGTTGGTAAATTGTATTGTGTATTTGTACTGTATTTACCAAACAAAAATCCACACTATGTAGAACCAGAATAATGGGTGTACTGCATATTCTCTTAAATACCTGCCAGATGTATAGGCAGAAGTTTCTGAGTGCTGCTAATAACTGCAAATGGTCAGATAAGCCAAACATTTGCCTTAAACAGTTGGAAGGCAGGAATTTTGACCCTGGGAAGAGCGGAAGGCAAATCTTGACCATTTTACTTCTGCAAAAATATTTTTTTTTCCTGAAATAAAGTTGCATCATGTTGAGTTACATCTCACAACACAACAAATGCCTCAGAAATAACTTTCCTTGAAATATGTAGAAGTGGCCCAGGTACCCTGAGAATTAAATATTTTAAACTAGGATGAATGTAGCATTTTGATATCAGAAACTTGCATCTAAATTTAAAATAGTTTTACTGCACAGCTTAATTCTGTGCAGGATTACTAGAGTTTAAATCACCAGTATAGAGAAGATCCTTCACGAAAAGCCCTCTGAAATACAAATATAATGAAGTAAAGATTTCACACCCTAAAAATCTCTGAATCCGATTTCATTTTTAAATAGCCCTGAGTCCTTGTTTCTTTACTGTAGTCTGAAAGTGCTTCCAGAATTTTAAAAAAATGTGAAGTATACGCCTCAAAGTTTCTACTTTTCCCTCACACTCATTTTAGCACTTTCTAGTATCTAAAGATAATTTAACTTAGGCTTCAAATGGAAGTTACAACCTCGATGCAATTAATTGCAATTTTGAATAAATAGTAGTACAGAAGTTGGGAGTTTTGGTACTGTTGTACCTACATTATAAATAAGAGTCTAATTGTGTGTATCTCAATCTCTGACAATTACAGCTTACTCTAAAATGCAAAAAGAACATCAGTTATTTATTTTCTTGACAAGCGGTGCTGTTCCTACAATGTGATATTTTTATCTTGTCTTACCTTTCTCCACATTGTCAAGTAATTTGCTTCTCCTGGGAGCTTTCCACATATGCATGATGTATCTAATTTCCCCTTCTACTAAATGGTAAATTATCTGCATAAACTAAGAATGTAATATTTAATGGATTGTTAGCAGAGGTGCATCAAATATGGAGTACATTTTTATATATACTTATACCAGTAACTGATGGAAATGCATCACTCTCACCAGTAATTCATATTCCCAATGATCTGTTTATTGTGAAGGAGGTTGGGGAAGGGATGAGTGACATATAAGGAATTAGTTGAAACGAGGGAATGCTACATATCTGAAAAATCCAAAATTAATTTTCTTACTGTTACCTCTGTTACTTTGGGTCCAGATGGTGATACCCTTGCTGATGCTGAATAGTATCTTATGCCATGAGTAATCCTGTGGAACAGAGGGTACGTCTACCCAGCATGCTGTGTGTGGGCTAGTCTACAGGAGCTAGTTTGAATCCAAGTAACGACAGCAGAGCACAATCCCCAGATTGGGCTAGCAAGCAGATTACTGACCCAGGGGCTGTGCTAGGCTTGTAGAGCCAGTATCAAGCAGAGTGCCCGAAGGGTCAATCCTGGGGCCGGTTTTGTTCAATATCTTCATTAATGATCTGGAGGATGGTGTGGATTGCACTGTCAGCAAGTTTGCAGATGACACTAAACTGGGAAGAGTGGTAGATATGCTGGAGGGTAGGGATAGGGTACAGAGGGACCTAGAAAATTAAAAGATTGGGCCAAATGAAGTCTGATGAGGTTCAGCAAGGACAAGTGCAAAATCCTGCACTTAGGATGGAAGAACCCCATGCACTGCTACAGACTAGGGACCGAATGGCTAGGCAGCAGTTGCAGAAAAGGACCTAGGGGTTACAGTGGGAAAGAAGCTGGATATGAGTCAACAGTGTGCCTGTAGTGAAACGATGTGGCTCCCCTCTGCCCCGGAGGAGGAAGAGCCCAGTCGGAGGCTAGGGAGCTCTGAGTCTGCCCCTCAAAGGGTGAGACGACGACCCGGAACTATAAAGGCCGGCCCTCAGAGCTCAGTAGGAGCCCAGCCGCCGGCGAGAGCAGACATCCCTAGGGGAGCTCGAGACTGGGAAGCTCCTGCGGCCCAAGGCAGCCACCCAGACTGGCCAGAGCTACCCTGCGCCCGCTACCCAGAGGAGCTGCCAGAGCTACCCCATGCCCACTACCCGGAGGAGTTGCCGGACCTGCCAACCAATTGCTGCAGAGGCCGATGCCAGAACACAGATAGGGCCCGAGGGGGAGTGTGGAAGTGGTCTGGGGGCAGCTGACCCCCATCTGGCTGCAACATTACCAGAGCCTATGTCAGTGTGTTGCGGCCAGGATCCCCACTGACTAAGCAGCGGATCTTCAGCCGCTGCTAGGGCCCCGGGCTGGGACGCAGTGGAGTGGGAGGGCCTACATCCCCCCTGTCACCCAGCTCCAGGGTGGCAGACTCCCCCTCTTCCTGGCCTGAGGAGGCCAAAGCCTATTATTACTGTTCAGCCCTGCCTGAGGGCCTGAGCACTCTGACTCAGCGTTTGTTGCCCCACTTGGACCCAGGGCCAGGCTTAAACTATCATTACCGCTCAGCCCTGCCTGAGGACCTGAGTACCCTGACTCAGTGTTTGTTGCCCCGTCCTGACCTAGGGCTGGAGCTCATAACTATTGTTACAGCTCATCCTGCCTGAGGACCTGAGCCTCCTGACCCAGTGGTTGTTGCCTGCCCTGACCTAGGGCTGGGCTCATAACTGTTGTTACGGCTCAGTCCTGCCTGAGGGCCTGAGCCTCCTGACCCAGTGGTTGTTGCCCTGCCAGAGCCAGGGCCAGACGTAACCACAGTGCAGCCGACTACCACGGGGGCTACCGAGGGAGACCTCCGGCCAGACTATTTCCCTGGACCCATCAGTGTGTAGTGAGTCGGCGTGGCTCCCCTCAGCCCACAGAGGGTCGGCCCCAGTGAAGTCTTGTACAGTGCCCTTGTTGCAAAGCTAACGGCACTTTGGGCTGTTATAAGTAAAAGCATTACCAGTATGATCGAGGGACATGATCATTCCCCTCTATTCGGCATTGATGAGACTCATCCTGAGTATGTGTCCAGTTTTGGGCCCCACACTACAAGAGGATGTGGAAAAATTGGAAAAGAGTCCAGCGGAGGGAACAAAAATGTTTAGGGGTTGGAGCACATGATTGTGAGGAGAGGCTGAGGGAACTGGGATTTTTAGTCTGCAAAAGAGAGAATGAGGGGATTTGAGAGCTGCTTTCAACTACCTGAAGGGGGGTTCCAAAAGGATGGATCTAGGCTGTTCTCAGTGGTACCAGATGACAGAACAAGAAGTAATGGTCTCAAGTTGCAGTGGGGGAGGTTTAGGTTGGATATTAGGAAAAGCTTTTTCACTAGGAGGGTGGTGAAGCACTGGAATGGGTTACCTAGGGAGGCGGTGGAATCTCCTTAGAGGTTTTTAAGGTCAGGCTTGACAAAGCCCTGGCTAGGATGATTTAGTTGGAGAATGGTCCTGCTTTGAGCAGGGGGTTGGACTAGATGACCTCCTGAGGTCCCCTCCAACCCTGATATTTTATGATTCTGTGAACTTGCACTGAAGCCCATGCTGTGCTGTGTTTACTATTATTGTTGACTGCACTATCTAGAGTCAAGCTTTTCCTTCTGACCTCAGTGAAAGACTGGTTGGTACTATTCCAAGACAATAAGATATTGCAGTCTGGCCAATAGGGATCCGTTAATCCATGGATACATCTTTTGGATGTAAAATACCTTCCTCAGGAATGGAAATAGAGTCCACCTTAAAATGGTCCCAGTGGCATCACTGATTATCAGTCTGAACCTAAAGCTGCTTCCCTTTAAGCCAAAGTCAAAACTTCAATGAGTGCAAATTCTCATTGCCTTTAGTGGATTTGGAAGCAGGATTTGGCCCAGAGCTCAGAGCCTCTAATTTCAAAGATGTTGCTGCAACTTTTCTTCAGGAAGGGGATGACGTGAACAGAAATATAGAATGTAGGAAGTGTAAACATAAAGCCCAGAACTACATTGTTACTGATTTCTGCTTCATCATTAGGGCAAACACACGGAGAATGAATTTCCATATTTCATAAATTTGAGGCCTGCTGACCCATCACTATTTGATTTCTACATCTGTGTCTTCACTTTGGAATGAATCCTTTACAGTGTATTACTACAGTGTTCATTATTATTTTAATCCAAAAATATGTACTGACTTCAGTGAGAGGATTAGTTCAGTTTATATTTTGTGAAGGGCTGTAAAACTGGCAGAATTAATTATTTTAGCACAATAGATAGCTGGTAGAGCTGAGCAAATAATTTGCAGTGAATTATCATTCACACTTTTTTTCACTAAAGACAACTTAATGATTTCTTAAATGTATTTGATTTTTAAAATTATTTACCACATAATTTGGGCAAATAATTGTTGTTCTGTAAATTATTTAAAAGCAGTATCAGAGGGAGATGCGTCTGAAGAAGTGGGGGGTTTTTCTCCACAAAAGCTTATGCCCAAATAAATCTGCTAGTCTTTAAGGTGCCACCGGACTCCTTGTTGTTTTTTGTTTAAAAACCGGTAGCTGTGTTTGGTATTCAAAGTTCAGGCTATGTTGGTTGATTTTGATTGAACAAAGATCACCTGGTACAATTCTGCCCCCTTCTTGGATTTGTGTAACTTTCAGAATCAGATTTCTAATATGAATTCTTTCATTCATGATTATAAAGTTGACATTCCGTGATTGTTCTCCAGTGTGTTAAGTGTGCCATGCACATTCCTGTCAGTAAACTCATTTGCTGAAATATTAGCTGAAAGGAAAAACAAATGGGGGAGTAAAACCAAAGAATACGCACATAATCAAATAAGTATTTAATATCGTTTGTATTATAATAGTGCCTAGAGGCCTCAGCCAAGATCAGAGCCCCATTGTATTAGGCAATGCACAAGTAGTAGTGCTGTGTACAATGTACAAAATTATAGACAGTCTCTGCCACCAAACATTTATAATCTGAAGAGACACAAGATGGAAGGGGAAACAATTACTCAAAGGAATGTGACCTTACACAAGTTACTTCACAACAGGTTAGTGTCTAACCCAGGAGTAGAACTGGGGTGTTCTGATTTCTAGTGCAATGCCTTAGCTGCTGGCTCACATTGCCTTTAGACACTATTCACAACTTCTTTGGTGACAGTCACCCTAGTCTAATTGCTTATATTGGCAGCACCTAGGAATGTGAATATGATGGTATTCTGAATGCTGTCTGTGAACCTGAACACCATGGACATGTCAGGAAGGCGGAAAGGACATAGCAATGTGCATGAGTATCTACATTCCATGGAAAGAAAGATCTAAATTTAGGTCTGTAATAGCTTTAACATATAAGGGTCACATATGCCTGATGCAAGAATCATATACAAAATATGAAAGAATGTTCTCACAGTTTCCTTGCATTAAAGCTTGAATAATTCATCCTTACTTCATCCATGTATTATCCTTGCACTTTTCCTAGTGTTGGGACCAATCCAGATTTTGTCTATGCTAAAGTTGCACATGTTTGCTGAAGTATTTAGCATTAGACAAACCATAACCACAAGTATCTGGGGGATAAAATCACTCATTAGAAGAACAGAACACAACTGGCCTGCATATACAAACCTATAACGTAATCCATCTCCTTTCAGCATACACACTTTCATTCAGGATGTGACATCTCTGACAGCTGGATGTCAACTATTTAACTACACATTCAACTGCTAGCTGTGGGCCACCTGTCTACTTATATTTATATACAAAATTCAGGTGTCATAGCAATTGGGAAACCTATCCAAGTTTCTGCATAATTCAGAAGAAAAAATGCAACTAAACCTCTAATTAGGACAACAGGCTGTCTGCCTCCTGTTCATAGCGGGAAAAGTGTTCTCTGAAACTTTTAGCCAAGCTATTCCTTCACTAAGACACAGGGCTAAATACAGCCCTGGTGTAAATGGGTACAACTCAACTGACATCCCAATTGTGTCTGAAGGGGAGGTCCTACTTAAGCAGTTGCATGAGGCTATATGGAGGTTCAATCCCAGCAGAGGTCCCAGACCAAGTTTTCTGAATCCTATCTGGAAAAGCCTCCCTGAGAACATACAGAAATGATGACTGTGACATTCCCTAGTGTACAATCAGGACTGGCTTTTACACTGCTTCACTGTGAGAGCAACCACTCCTGGCCTTGCTCTCACACAGCCTCTATCATATAAATTACTCCCGACTGAGTTATATGAGTGCTTCTATCCAGCCGCTCCTGAATTATATTTATCTGCTTACCTTAGAACACCTGCTGAGCTTCTGTCTGGCATCACAACCTCTGCACCTTTCTAAGGCTCCAGTCCTGCAAAATACTGAGAGCCGCCTGCAAGTTGCTTAGCATCCTTCAAGTCAATAAGAGTTAAAGTGCCCACCAGGATCAGGCCTTAAGTGACTTTCTCAAATAAGATTTATGGCTTCCAACAAATATTGCTAATGCCCTAATCTCCAATAACATCATGAGCCCAGTCCTTCAAGGTCATGAGCACTTCCTGTGAGGTACTGTGTTCTCTACATCTAACAGGGTTGGTTCCTAATATATCAGACTTTAAATTTTTGATCCAGTTCCCTGAAGGAATTCTGGAATCTCATTCATTAGTTCAGATTTTTTCTGCCTTCTGTCTAGTTTTCTGAAATATTAGCTGCTAATCAATTCTATTTTTATACAAATGTGTGGCAGCTGTAGCTCTCAAATTATGATTGCTATCAGATCTTTCAATTCCAGCCTGCTTACTCAGGCTCCCTACAGTCTTACACAATTGATTAATTCTAATATGTGCATCCCTGAACATTCACTTAATTTAATAACCTTAAAAGGCTTCAGGTACTGCATGGATGAGATTATGGTGTAGAGAGGAAGGATTTAGGTTTATTAGAACCTAGGGAACCTTTTGGGGAAGGGGTAACCTATACAGGAGGGAGGCATCCGAGTACCTTTCCCAGACCTGAAGAAGAGTTCTGTATAGCTCAGAATTGGTCCAATAAAAATATATTATCTCACTCACCTTGTCTCTCTCTAATATCCTGAGACTGACATGGCTGCAACACCACTTGCATATTAGCCAAGGTAGTCAGGGATGCAACCCTATGGGGTGACCCTAAATCTCTGACTACTCAAATTCAGGAGAGCAAGACCAGATGGATTATTCCACAACTGCCCTGTTCTCTACACTCCTCCTGAAGCTTTGATATGGGCTGCAGTCAGAAGACAGGATACTGGGTAAGATGGACCATGGTCTAATCCAGTATGCCTACTCATCACCCTTTTGTAATTGGGTATCACTTCTAAGGCCTGATACTGCAGGTCTCTCTTGGGCTTGGGAGATATCTGGCTCAAATAGCGCTTTATCCTCTCTGATACTCACTTCAGGGGTATCTAGCTCATTCAACAAACTGCATGGGGACTTTGGTCATGGTGACACAAAGCTAAGGATTGTTGGAGGATTTTTCTACTGTCAACTCTGCATAGGAGCCACAGAATCACAGCAAGCCCTTGAGGTGATGAGGAGGAGGCTTGTGCTCATGTGAGACTACCTGAGCTCTGGGGAGAAAGTGTGTTGTGTGAAATGATAATCTGGCCAGTGAAGAGGGGAAAGGGTCATTTAATGTGACTTCTGTGCCTAGAGGGTAGTCTGAGGGAATTCAGTGCCTCTGGTCCATTAGAGGTGAGACTGCCCCAGCATGAGCCAGTGGTGAAGTAGGATTGAGGAGGAGGTGTCCAGAGGAGGGGAGTTAATCTCAGTGAGGGTCACCAACTACACACACAGTTGGGGTTGAACATTCAGCAGTCCTCTAAGGTGGATCTGCCCTTTGGAAATCAACAAACCAGGTGCTGCTGGTGGGAGGCATAGAACCAGAAGGAACAGGGAAGGAGAGACTCCTCCACGTGGCTGTAGGTGGGGAAGTTCAGCTATAAGGGAAAGTTAACCCTATTTACAATTGAGTCCAACAACTTTTGTCATGTAGTGGGTTTGACAGAATTGTACTGCTGAGCATTCAACCTGAACCGAAGAAGAAGCCAGAATTTACAAATGTACATTGCCAAAGAGCCACAGTAATACGTCAGCAGCCCATCAGCTCCCCCCACCCCCAACTCCAAGTGCCTCCTGCCCATTGACAGCCCCGCCGACCAGTGCCTCCCCCTCCCTCCCCACTGTTTCATGGCGTGCAGGAGGCTGAGGAGTGTGCAGGAGGCTGAGGAGGAGGAGCGAGGGCACGGCAGGCTCAGGGGAAGAGGTGTGGAATGGAGGCCAGGCCTGTGACAGAGCCAGGGGTTGGGCAGTGAGCACCCCTGGGCACATTGGAAAGTTGGCGCCTGTCGCTCCAGCCCTAGAGTCGGTGCCTATACAAGGAGCCACATATTAATGTCTGAAGAGCCACATGTGGATCTGGAGCCACAAGTTGGCCACCCCTCATGTAAGGCCCTAAGTGACTGCCCAGGGTCATCCAGAAAGCCTATGGCAGAACAGGCACTTGAACCCAGGTATCCCAATGCTTAGGCTAATTGCCAAACCACTGGACCATCTCCTCGTTATTGCTATTATTACCATTCCTCTAATCTTATTCTGCAGTTCATAAGTAGAATGGTCCCAAATTAAACAATATCTCCAGGCTCTCAGAGCTAATATTTTTACATGTCAATGACTAATATATATTTCTTATGCCCAACATGAAAACTTTTTTTTTTTTTGCCACTGAACTAGCTATGAACTTCCTAAAGTTTCGTCATTGAGGGGAATGATTTTTAGAAGTCTAGCAAATATACTGAATCCTAAACTGGAAATGCTGCTCCGTGAACAAAATAATTAATTTTTGCTGTTTAAAACTAATGCTGAAGTGCTGCTGGTGCATATGATGGCACAGAATGCAATTATAGAAGAATTGCTTCTGTAAAAGTATTTCGGGTAAAGTTGTATGTTAAATGTTTCCTTACACAAAGGAAACCCATGAATGATGAATCTAAAATTCTTGGATTTATGATAACATGATATAGGAGGATTTATCTGTATAAAACGTGTCACCTAGTTTTAGGTATAGAAATGGTTAATCAAATTTGCTCCTTTTTTTAAGGAAAATTACTTCTACTAAATGTAGAAATGGTCACAAAAGGGGGATTGATTTCAGATGTGGAGTACATTTAGCCTAGCAATTCTTGCCTAGATTGGAGAGTTAGCATTTGTATGCAGAATCGATGGTGCAGATGTGTTATAAATGGTTCTCAGAAGATTTTGTCCAAAATGGTGACAATAGACTGAAATTATCTCTTGTCTGGAGATTGTTGCCATTCGGAGAGAGACTCTTATGAGCATGGCTGTTTCCCTCAGTGCTCTGGTTAATATTTAACCGCATCTTGACTGGAACCAGGAACTTAAAGAGTCTTCTAGTTTGCGAGCTGACCAAAACCAAAAGCTTAGATTCTGCTCCAGGCGTTCAAATAAAATCTAAACCCACTTTCTTCATCCGCAAACGGATTCCAGATCTATAGTTCTGGGTTTGGCCCATCTCTAACTCAGTATTTACATATTAACCTTACAAGGTAGAAATAGTTTGACAGAGTGTACAAGCATTAATTATGTACAAATAAAGAGCTGGCTTTTTCCCAGGGAGAACGTAAATTAACTTTGACAGTCAAATTTACTCTTTCCCAAGGGAAAAAAAATCAGTGTTCTGATTAAACTGCAGAGACCGCAAATTGCTATAAATCCAGTGAAATACAGTGTGTCAGGCTTCATGTAATAATAGATTCTATACAGTAATTGTATGCAATCATCAGAATGTGATCTTTAACTGTAGCTTGGTATTAAATAAAGAAAAATAGAAAAATGCTGGATTTGAATTCCCAGGAGAATCACTCAAAATATCAGCATTTACTGGCTCTTCATCCCTGATGTGGTGGAGAATATCCATCAGAAAGGCTTAGTCCTAGCCATCTACTTGTTTGAATGTTTTCAGATATGATACGAACAATCTGTGAAATTTGACTGACTACAGCATCTTACAAATAGGAAAAGTAGTCTACAAAACCTTAGTTAAGTCACTTAATCTCTCTGTACTTTGTTTTTTCACTCTCTAAAATGGATTCATAATGATAAGCTGTTTGCAGGAAGTTGTAAAGTTTACGACCCTAATATTTGTGGGGTATTCTGATACTAGAATCAGAAGAAGTGTAGAAACTACTGCAAATAAGAAAACAAACTAAAGTGATTTTAACTGGGAAAATAGGATTGTGTGTGTGTGAAAATTTCCTTAAGACAATTCTAGAAGTTTATGCAGCTCTAAGCATAACACATAAGCCAACATTTTCCCCTGGAGCTATAATTTACATCAGATAAGGATATCTCTTCCTGCCCAATGTTTTCAAGAGGAGCTGGACTTACGTATCTGAGGGCAGAATTTGGCCCACAGTCATTTTTCCTTCAGGGCCTACTTATGGCATTTGTCTGCTGGCACAAACAGAGGGCAATGCAAAGTTGCCCACTCCCTGGAGGGCTTAGGGAGGGATTTTGCTTCGGGTACTGTGCCTGCTCTCATTGGTGCCATTGAAGGCATGTGAAAAGAGTAGGGATGCTGCCATGGCACCTCCTCCTCTCCCACTTTGGGATACTACAAAGGAGCAGTCTTTTTACTCTCCTGAGTAAGCACAGGGGCTGTGCTTGTGATACGCCCTTGGAGGGGCCATGCATGTGGGCTTCCTGCAGGATTCAGGCATTGATAGATTTTTAAGGCCAGAAGGGACCCTTATGACTATCTAGACTGACCTCCTGCATAACATCGGCAATAGAATTTCACCAAGTGATTCCTGCATTAAGCCTATTAATTTCTGGTTGAGCTAAAGCATATCTTTTAGAAAGACATTCCACCATTTCCTTTGGTAGGCTGTTTGAATGATTGATAAATTTCACTCTTCAAAATTTGCCTCTTAATTCCATCTTGAATTTGTCTAACTTCAGGTTCCAATTATTGGATCTTGTCAAGATCCCTCTAGCAGATTCTGGCCTTAACTTCTGGCTGAAACATAAAAACTATCCAAAGATTTTACCAGCTCACGTCCAGTTGTTTGATCAGGGATCTGAATTGTTTTCAATTTTTCATATGGAAGGGACTCATTCAGGAAATGGTGTGTTAGGCCAGGTCTACACTGCGACTTTAAATCGGTTTAATGGCTGATATACCGATTTAACGCTGTATCCGTTCACACGACGTCGTCCTTAATATCGAGTTAACCGGCCTCCTTAAATCGATTTCGAACTCGCCCAACGAGAGGTACGCTAAAATCGATTAGTGATAACTCGAATTAGGGTTCGTGTGACGAAAACACGTTATTGCCCCGTGCGCATCCCAGATGCTGCAGTCGACGTCTGGACAGCAATCTGAACTCGGATGCAGCGTCAAGAAACAGGAAAGCCCCGCAACTTTTGAATTGCATGCCTGCTTGTCCACTGAGCGCTGATCAGCACGGCTGCATTTGCGTCTCAAATCCAAAAAGAGCTCAGCATGATCCGTACGGAATACTAGTCTATCGCTGTATGGGGAGGACAAATCTTTGTATCAGCCCGTTACAGAACACGACGCCACAAGCATTTGAATAAAAAACTGCAGGATACACAGCGCTGCGTGACAAGCGTAACGGAGCCAGAACTCAGAATGACGCTCATGGAGGGAGAGGGTACTCGAGACTCCACTGATCCCACCAGTCCACTGCAGTCTATGGAAAATTATTTGAATTGGCAGATCCCAATTCTGTGGGCAACACAGGTCTGGCGTTGTTCAGGTAACAGCTCGCTCAGTTTCTTCCCCCCCTCCACACGTTAAAAAAAGTAAGAACATCATTCCTTGACTCTTCTATGTCACCCTAGTGTACTGAATCTGCTGGAACGGACGCTACAGCACTGAATGAGCAGATCCGCTTCTCCTCTCTGTGTAGCACATTGCTCAGATCCTGCTACCATCCAGGAGAACAGCCTAACGCTCAAACATCGCGCAACATTGCTACACTAGCCGAGATAGACAGAAACGGCTAATAACAAGCTCTTAATTCAATTGAACTTGGGGCTCAAATTTTTTGCAATCACATTTGGATTGACTCGCATGCATGAGTCAATTCTCGTCCCTTATTGGTATCTAAAAATAGAGTCCATTCTGCCTGGCTGTCATACCCGAGCTGCCTCCAAGTGCCTCCCCCCGACATATTTTCTCTCACTAAACAGAGTCTTGTTTCTTATTTGTATTCCTTAATACTCAGACACAAACGGGTGAGGGAAAGACACGGAGCAATGAGGAGAGGAAACAACGGTGCGCTTCTTGCAGGGCAACCCCTGTGAATACTTGACACGAGCACCTGTGTCTCTGATACACTGGATCTTCTGTTACACTTGCCTATTATTCTAGGCAGACAGTTGCACCACTGACCGGCCTTTCCGCAATCCACTCGGATGCGGCGAGTAATCCGGTAACAGGAAATCCCCGAGAGCTTTACAGTTGAATTCCTGCTTTCACGTGTCCAAGCTCTGTCCCACGAGTGGCGATGCATTCAAATGCAAAAGTACTCCTGCATTGAACCTTACGGGAGATAGCAATGTTATCGCGGACTGGAGACAAAAATCTCTTTTATCAAGAGCTCGATTAAAGACAGAAATGCCAAAGCCTTTGAAAAATAAACTACAGATTACCAGCGGTGTTACAACAGTAAGGGAAGCCAGACACTCAAATTGGTGATCATGAGGAGGGAGGGGTAATGAGGACTACAGCTACATTCTTCACAGCCGTCTCTAAAATATTTGCATTTTTTGGCTGAGCGCCCAATGTCTGCCAGCGTAAAGTACACGTGTCTTGCGTGTTCACGAAGCTCGTCAGTTTTCCCACCCTCGCACGGTAAAAAAAGTGAAAAAATAATTCCTTGAGTAAGTACTGTAATCGTCACCCTCGTTACTAATGGCGCAGACCATCGCTGCGTGAAGAGCTATCCGCTCCTCTCCCTCCCCAGGGGTAGACGGACTGCCCAGATTGCTCCTGCTGAGAGTGTGGCCGGGGCTTGGGTGAAAATGATATGACTCCCTTTTCGACAGGATGTACAGAACGCTGTAACTGTCTTATCTTATCACCTGGGCTAGCTTCATCAAGACCCTTCCTCTCTTGCGTTAAAAGAAAAATTCTGAACGCATTGACTGTCATAGCCCATAGTGCTCCCTTCCCCCTCATTTATCTCAGTAAGTATCTCTGGATTCTTATTCATGCCATTCGCATTAACATCATGCCAACAATGGTGCGGGGCACTGCTTGGTAGCCCAGAGGTGGAAGCAACGGTTGCTTACTTGCAGCGCTCTTCTTGATACTGACGCGGAGCAGCTGCGCTGTCTACACTTTTAATACACTGTATCTATTCTTGTTACTGATCTATTTTTATTAACCTTAAAGGGAGATCTGACCCAGTCCCAAGTTGAGTGAATCCATTTTCTTTTCAAAATTTACACAGGGTTATTATCGTTCTGTCCCATTTACTGGTAGTGTAACAAAAAGAGGGGAATGTAACAGTTTCTGCTGTTTTCCATAGTACTGTCCGCGACCACTAGGAAAGGAGGATTCAGTAGCAAAAATCACACCGTCAGTTTAACTTCGATTGTTTGATACTGCCACTGTGCAAAGCGCTAATGCTCCTCAGGCTGCAATTCGCCTCTTCAGTGAGCATTCATAAAAGAGGTGACTTGTAGTACTCAGATTGCTTATTTAACTTTATTTCTCGGCTGGTAGAGGAAGGAAACTGAATAGCTTTCTAACCATAAAAACCCCTGTTGTAAGCTACAGACATTGGGCCCGCTAAGCAAGAATGCAAATAGTTTAACGAGACTGCTGAGGACTGTGATAGCGGAGTCCTCACCCACCTTCTGTCCCCTGCATATCCCCCCGGCCCCTGATGCAATATGTTTAATGTCACGGGGGGTTCTGTAAACCTAGCAGTCATTCCTTGCTCGGGAAAAACAGCAGACAGTCCTTTCGCACATTTTCTCCGGGATTGCCCTTGCAAACAGGGTGCACGCAGCACTAAGACTCGGCTTTTTGTTTTCCGTACATTTGTGTACTAGATCCGTGAGAGACAGAGCGAACACTCCGAGCGCTACACGGCAGCATTCAATTGCTTGCAATGGATAGCAGAGATGGTTACCAGTCTTCTGTACGTCTAACTCCAGAAAAACTGGCACTGACATGAC
>NC_133777.1:58106032-58155610 GCF_003597395.2 Chelonoidis abingdonii
ACAGTGCACCGCTCCTGAAATCGATGGTAGCCTTGGACCATGGACACAAGCAATCGATTTTGTGATCGCATTGTGGACGCGCAAAACCGATTTTATAACATCGGTTTCGTAATATCGGTTTAAACTACTTCGAAATAATCATGCAGTGTAGACGTACCCTTAGCAATTCAGATGTAGTGTCAATCATTGACTTAATTGTAGGCTCTGATCTACCCTGACACTTAATTCACAAAATGTCTGAGATGAATAATATAAAAAGCTTTCTTCTCAAAGTTACTCCATATCCCACTGTTCCCTTGTGCCAGGGAGTAAAAAGCCAGGTTGTATAATGTAATGTGAAATAGCACCATATGGTTAATGTAGCTTAATGTTGCATGATGCAATTAAATCATGTGCAATTAAAAATGACAACTAGAAAATGGAAAGCCTGTTTTATGTGACAGTACTTCATCCCAACAATAAAATGTTAATCTAACATCTCATATAAAATACATTTTATTCTAATGTATTTACCCAGGAAAGTTTTGCTTTCAGGTAGCATCTGGTTTTCAGTGAGAGAGTGCTTTTTTTTTAACTGAGTTTTCTGGATGGGTCAATTAAAGCACAAAGAGAGCAGATGACTCTGTGTCCTTGAATAAGTTAGTTGCCCAGATGAGTATAGAACCAACGAATGGGAGAACTTTCTGTACATCATCCAGAGTTCAGAAGTGACAAAGTCTCTTACCCTTACCAAATCAAAGGTTTGTTTTGGTTCAGATAGAAATGTCCTCTGCAGTTCTCTGTGGTCCCCAGCATGTTCCTTTCCTGTGATCTCCAGTCTCCAGAAGACTAAGAGCTCTCTCTCCTGTATAACCATACACACGTCTTCCTGTTGACAATTAGCTTGTTCCTAGCTCTTGCAGTGTCCATACTGGAACCCCTGTAGTCTTATATTCCAATTGTATGCAGCCCAGAATGCCTGTCACCACAGAAACCCAAATAATTATGAATTCAGTGTTGTCCAAGGCCCGGAAAAGAGCATGCTAGATAGGTTGAAACAAGAAGTTGCTCAGTGTTGGAGCTAGGATGACCAGATGTCCTGATTTTATAGACACCCCCAATTTTGGGGTCTTTTTCTTATATAGGCTTCTATTTCCCCACCACCACCACCCCCTGTTCTGATTTTTCACACTTGCTGTCTGGTCACCCTAGTTGGTGCACTTGTGGATGGAGCAGAAAATCAGTTGAAAAGGGAAAACTGAAATTATCTGAGGGGTTAGAGAAGGGAGGGAGCTGGCTGAGGGAACTGATATATGCTTTGATTTACTGGGCAGCAGTTAGTTGTGTTACAAATAATGGGTCTCATTCAGTGTTCTTTATGTATACAAACTCTATTGACTTCCTTGGGAGTCTTGTCTGTATAAAAATTCCTTAATAAATTGAGTGTGTGTGTGTGTTATGCACTTCTGAATACTGTAAGATTAAAAACCAAATCCTTTCATAGGTTTGGTTAACTATTACCGCTGATTTGTATATGGGTTTTAGTGACATTGTGTGAGCTATCACAGACTTATGCAAACAGACAAAGCCAAATAAAATGGTGTGGACAAAAGCTTGTAAAACCTGTTCTGGCCACTCCAAATTTTGACAAAATGTTTGGACTGTATACTGATGCATCAGACATTGGACTGGGAGTGGTGCCGATGCAAACAGGGAAAAGTAACAAAAATCATCCATTGCTTTCTTTAATATAAAACTGACACCACTGAACAGAATTACTCTGTCATGGAAAAAGAATGTTATGCAATTGTGTGGGCTGTCAAACAGTTAAGCCCTATTTATTTAACAGAAAATGTGGGGTTCTGACAACAGTATTCTCTGAAGGTAAGGCTACATCAAACCAAAGGTACCAATTCCAAACTGCAATGTTGAAGCATCGCTCTCCAAGAAAATAACATGGAAATTGTGTGTGTTAAGGGAAGAGAAAATATAATAGCTAATGCTTTCTACAGGCAAGAGGGTTATGATATGATGCCTACAGATCAGCCAATGGCTGACACTTCTGCATAATTTTAAGAGGGGAGGTATGAGCCATAAACTGATAAATGCCCGATAAATTGTTTGGGTGGCTAACAGACTGAAGGTGTAAGGGAGCTGTTACACACAAGCAAGTATCCCTGGAGGCAATAAAAAGATGACTCTCAAACCTGGGTACCCTGAGAGCCATCACACAAAAGAAGCTGAAAGAAAGAAAGAAAGAAAGAAAGACAGATTGATTTATTCAGTGTTGGAGGCAGTAGGCCGTGATACTGAGACGATCAAAAATGCATAAGCGGAGGAATGGTCCTGCTATTGTGGGGAACTTTCCTGGCTTATGCACTACCATGATGAAATGGGCTAATGAAAGGATCCCTGAGTCCTCGCTCCAACTTCCTTTACCAAGAGGTCTGCCTGACCTCAAGGGCTCCCCTTCCACTCTCCTGTGTGGCAGAGTCCTCGTAACCCCAACAAGGCTGGGCCCAGGATTCCTGGGGGGCTTGACCCCCAACCTTGTCATGGTCACTTAGGGCAGGGGCTAGGGTATCCCCACTCTGGGGTACTCTCTCTGCACTGGATGCTTCCCTGACCCACTGATCATTACATACAGTTCAAAGTAAATGCAATTTACTAAACAATAATCAATTTTTTAAAATAAGGAAAAAATGTAAAAGGTTAAAGGAAAACACATAACCCCGTTCTGTGGCATGGGGACATCACAAGCAGCATCTCTGGAATGTAAGGGAAGTTCACAATCTGTTCATTACAAGTCCCAGGCCGCCTCCTCAGGCCCTGGCAGAGCTCAGGGATGCTGCGAGTCAGACACTTGCTCTGGCGGTGGCCACATGCCTTCAGGCTTTAGGTGGCAGGCAGGGCTGGCACTACCTTTTAGGCATCCTAGGCAATGGCCTAGGGCACCAGAATTTTTTGGGGATGCTATTTTGCCGGGGTGGGGGGGGGCGGCACGCAGGTCCGGGGGACCTACCACAGTGATGCCGGCGGACGGTCCGCTGCTGTGAAGGTCCGGTGGAGCTGCCCCAGTCATGACTGCGGAAGATGCGCTGGTCTAAAGGCTCCGGCGGACCTACCGCAGTCATGCCGGCGGCAGGTCCGCCGGAGCCTTTAGACCAGCGGACCGTCCGCCGCCATCACTGCGGCAGCTCCAGCAGAGCCACGGGGGGGAGGGGGCAGTGAAACGGCCATGCACCTAGGGCATCAGAAACCCTGGCGCCGGTCCTGGTGGCAGGACCCTTCTTTCCAGTGTTGCCCCCACCCCGTTGGAGTTACAATCCCCCTCCAAGTCTGGCCTGCAAAGTCTCACGTCTGGAGGTATCTCTATGTGCTGGGCCCACTGCCCAGGGTCCCTCTCACTCTTCCCAGCTGCTCGTCACACCTGGTTCTGGACTGCTCCAGCTCCAGCTCCACCATTCTGTCTCAGCTCCAGTTCCACTCTGCCTCAGCACGGCTGCTGCTGCTCTGCCTCCAACTCCCTGGGCTGCTTTCTGGCCCCTCTGGATCTGATTGCAACAGCTCTCCTCCCAGCACAGTTCTGCTCTGTGTGCTGCTTCTGTGACTCTGCTCCCAGTACTGACCTGCTTCCTGGGCTGCTTTTCTGGCCCCTCTGGAACTGATTGCAACAGCTCTCCTCCCAGCACAGTTCTGCTCTGTGCGCTGCTTCTGTGACTCTGCTCCTAGTACTGACCTGCTTCCTGGGCTGCTTTTCTGGCCCCTCTGGATCTGATTGCTACAGCTCTCCTCCCAGTGCAGGTCTGCTCTGTGGGCTGCTTCTGTGACTCTGCTCCAGAACTGACCTGCTTCCTGGGCTGCTTTCTGGCCCATCTGGATCTAGAACAGCTCTGCTCCCCAGCTCAGCTTGGGCCCCTGCTCTCTCCTTAGCTCAGCCCCACTCTGTCTGACCCAGGTAATTCCAGTTCACACAGAGGATGGGATCCCCCAGCCTCCTGACTCCTTCATTAGCCTGCCCACCCACTCCCCCATTAGCCAGCCCACACATACAAACAGGCAAAAAAGGAGAATGAAAAGGCAATGAGAAGGCAAGATTTGAGGCCGAAGAGAAATTAAACTGAAAATTGGAGGGGAGATGATAGCAGGAAATTTGGTTTTGGGGTTGGCAAAAAAAGTGTGACAATGAAATACAAAATATGAAAAAATCTTTTTGTGAAGGATGGAAACTTCATGGTTGTAAGGGACTGCGGAAGATTTTGTTACGGTTTTAGCTAGGGCTGTTCGCCTTCTCAAGGACAGGTTATTAAAGGTTGCTGTGTACTAGTGCATGCTGTATGTAGCCGGTTGGAACCGCTTAGCCTGGGAAGCCCTGCGTGTTTGGGAAAGCTTGGCCTTTTGCCATAAGAGATAGCCCCAGCTGTGGGAAAAGCTCCCACATGCCTATGTATGAGCTGCTTTACATGCTATTACCATAAAGTTATATTTACCAGAAATTGTTGTGCTGCTTTGGACTCGTTCCCCGCTTTGAGTTAGCAACGTGCAGAGTCCCCGTTGCGGGTGTGTTTTCTTTACCTTCATTAAAAGCCATATCACTCACTGTGTGTGTGTGTGTGTGTCTCGTCCCTGTAAAGCACTCAGGCACGTAACAATGGTGATTAATCCTAAAGAGGTGGTAGAGGTATGGAAAAAACATTTTCAAAGTCTGTTAAATGAGAGGCGAGAGTAGTGAGTGCAAGCACCACCAACAATTATGGGGAGGCCTTCAAATGCAATTGATCTCTGTAGAGGAGGTAGAAGAAGCTCTGAATAAGATGAAAATTGATAAAGCAGCTGGTGAAGCTCAAATAACGGATGATATGATCAAGGCAGTTGAAAATACTGAAGTAAAGTGTCTTCATAGATTACTGTGTGTTTCCTGGGATCAATCTAGGATACCAGGTGACCGGAGAACAAAGTTGATTGCTCCTCTTTAGAAGGGTAAAGGTGATGCAAATAATCCAAACACCTATTGAGGTCTCTTTTGGTTTAAGTGAGGCTCTCAGTCCTTGAAAGAGTTTTGGAGGCAAGGTTGAGGATAATATAGGAGAGGAGTAATATGCCTTTAGGAGGGGAAGGAGCACTATAGACACAATATTTGCTGTGAGACAGAAGTTTGAAAGAATAATTAATGGAGGGTGTAACTACTATGTAACATTAATTGATCTTGAGAAAGTATATGACTTGATTCCATGGGAGCTTATGGTTGGAGTATAGAGATGGAGAGGAGGGGAACATCTTATCGCACTGGTATTATAGAAGCCACTGATGTAATGGAACTACTCTTGATTCTCCCTAGTATTATATCAGAAGCAGGCCCACTGTGAAAAAGAAGACAAGCGATATCTTTACCAAATCTTATAATCATGAAAAGCAATTCTCTCAGATATGGTTCAGTAAGAGCTTAAGTCATCAGACATATATCATATATAATTCTTCAACATCTGTTCTACATGCTCATAAATTGTGTATCAGAACCTGTTTATAATACAACTTTTTCTTAAATCAGGATGGAATATGGAACATTTCAGTCTCCAAATATGTCATCAAAACTCTTTGAACTCCCTTAAGCCCTAGTTTCCACAAATGTGCTCAAATTTTGAATGCTTCAGGTTTTGGGTGACAGTTTGGGGACATTTAGGTCCATTTTTCAGAGGTTCTGCATCCCAACCATTCCATGGTGAGTGGAGTTGGATACAGTTGTGACGTTGTGCAGTCTATATAGTTTTATAAAAATATGGTGATAAGTCAATATAATGTAACTGGAATATGCTTCATGCAAAAGGTCTCTTGTAAGGTATCACTACAAAGCTTATAATATACTGAGTGTGATCATCCTATTTGTATAAATGTACCACTCTTGTATCTGGGACTAGAAATATAAAAACTCTGAGGGCCTATTGTTATTATGTAATGGTGGTTTGGAATCTTAATGGCTCCCATCAACCAGGATAATTGACTGGAACTCTGTTTGCAAGCAAGCCTTCCTGTGAGTCAGGCTGGGAGGAATGAAGGCTTGGGGTCTTACAGTGACATGTGATCATGTCACATGAACTGGAATCCATCTTTAACCTGGTGCTTTTCCAGTGAGGGTGTGGGGGTGGAAACTCAGAGAGACACAGGGTTCCTGCCTTATGCAAAAGATATATATATATATACACACATATATATATAAAGGGGTGGAAGAGAACAAAGAGGAGGAGCCATCATGAAGAATCTCCTCGCTACCACCTAAGCTGGAACAAGAGCTGTACCAGGGGAAAGAATTGTGCCCAGGCCTGGAAGGTGTCCAGTCTGAGAGAAAACTTACTGAAACATCTCTGAGGCTGAGATTATCTGTATTCAGTTTGATTAGACATAGATTTGCGTGTTTTATTGTATTTTGCTTGGTGACTTACTTTGTTCTATCTGTTATTACTTGGAACCACTTAAATCCTACTTTTTGTATTTAAAAAAATCACTTTTTACTTATTAATTAACTCCAAGTATGTATTAATACCTGGGGGAGCAAACAACTGTGCATATCTCTCTATCATTGTTATAGATGGTGAACAATTTATGAGTTTACCCTGCATAAGCTTTATACAGGGTAAAACAGATTTATTTGCTTTAGACCCCATTGAGAATTGGACATCTGAGTGTTAAAGACAAGCACACTTCTGTGAGCTGTTTTCAGGTAAACCTGCAGCTTTGGGGCAAGTAATTCAGATCCTGGGTCTTTGTTGGAGCAGACAGGAGTGTCTGGCTCAGCAAGACAGGGTGCTGGAATCCTGAGCTGGCAGGGAAAACAGGAGCAGAGGTACTCTTGGCACATCAGTTGGCAGCTCCCGGGGGGGTTCTGTGATCCAACCCATCACAACGGTATTAGCTTTATCCAGTCACCTAAAATTTTTATGTAATGTTGCTTTGCACTGATAAATGATCTCCATGTTTCACCCCACAGATAACTACACTTCAGCCAGCAGTGGGAGAAGTGTGTGATAGATAGACAGATAGTATTGTATGGCACTCTTCAGTTCCTTCTCAATGAGACACTATAAATACAGTTTAGTTGCAAACATGTTTGTTGCATGGAACTTGACACTTAAAAATTAATGTGCTTCTATCCCTTACAGAATATCATACAGTAGTACATAAAATGAAAGCAGATTGTTCGGTTTGATCAAGGTATACATATTTACTATCTTTTATATATGGAACAGCTATTTCAATCACTTTTAGAGGCTTTATTTATCTCACATTCCAAGGAGTATACAACTGCACATTTGACAGCTAAGATTTTGTAGTTGGAGGGCCACAACATTAGTTTATTTTCTCTAGAACATTCCTGAAATAGTTAACTTGTAAATTACACAGAATACACAATATATATTATGATGTACTTTGGTGAAGAGGTTTTGTCAGCACCTGTTTAGGATGACCGGAATAATTCATTTAAGGCTTCACCATGCAGACTAATACAAACTTCCCAGTCCTGATAACAGAACCTTCATACCATGCCATAAAATGTCCCCACTCCCTTATATGAGAGATTTTTCTTAATTAGGACCAAATAAGGGTTTTATTTGGCCCACTGTTTATTTTCCTTTGCAGTTTCTGGTATTCCTCCAGCTTCTGTTGATATACTATGGCAGAATATCTGAGTTTTGATCTTTTTATAGGCCAGTTTTGATTTTATATCATAATAAATACAATCCCTTCTGGTTTTGTATACAAACAATTCAACAAGGGCAGCCAAAATAATACTGAATAGAATGATCTATTCCTGGCAGATTTCAGTAGTGTCTGTGCAGTTCTAAATCAATTCAATTAGTGCCAGCAAAATGCCAGTTACAGGCCAATATTTGAATTGACTCTGATCTTAGCATGATCCAACATGGCCAGTCTTTTCAAGGAAGTAGAATCTGCAAGACACATGGATTTGGGCATATGAGGAGCACTTTTATAACAGATGTCACTCTGACAGCATTGCCAAATGATTTAAACCACATCAAGACTGATGATGAGGGAGCAGTAATGTTCCAGTCATACTGGAAAAAAATTATCCTTACCACCTGAAACTGACAGGTGTTTTCACTGAAATATTCAGCTCATGCCTGATTCAGAAGTAACCTAACAAGCAGTATGTGGTGTTAGCCATTTGGAGAGTACACAAACCCACAAAAGGGTATTCCAATTATTGCTAGAGCATACTGGGAAGGTTAAAGATCATCATTTATTTTGACCAAGTCATTCATTGATGTACTGGAGGGACAAGTAGTAGTTCTGGTTCAGAAGAATAATCTCCTTGAGAAAATAGGCCAAGCAGCAGAGAACTTCTTTTGGTTAATAAAATGCAGAGTGGTTTTCTTAAATTTGCCCATGACTTTGTAAATCATCCTTGACTGATAATATTCAGTGGAGAAGGATAAAAGTGGTAGCTCACTGCTCCACCACTGAGAAGCTGAGATTAAAGAAGTTAGCCACTGTGGTGGTAAGAACAATGTATTCTGTGGATGACAAAGACAATTCCCTTTTGGTGTTTGAGTATCAAAGGTTGCAAAATGAAAAGCTTCATAATTTTTAGCAGTAGTATTGTTAAGCGTATCTGTACATTGTGAGGAGATTAGTGAAGTTGTAATGGAAGAATAGCCAGGAAAGGAAGAATGGAGAGGAGTAAAGGTGTATGTGTGTGTTTGTTTTTAAGTTGTGGATGTTTTATTTCTATGGTAATTTTAAAAAAAACCACTAATTTTTCCAAAGAAACTTTTCACAATGTGTTATTGAAGCACCAGTGGTAACACTGAAAATTAAAATAATATAGAGGAATAGGATAATAAAGGTTACACTTGTAGAAGTCTGGGCCAGTTCTGTGACTCCCTCAACAACAGTCTTGGTATTAAAATTTTTGTATTCTGTTTCTTAGGAAAGTCTGAATTGCTCATATTACCTCCATAGGCTATTACTACTTAGTCTAGTTAGGTCTCTGTGGAGAGCTAACAGCACTAAAAAGGGAAAATCACCAAGACAGAAAGTTACTTGTCACTGCCTCTGTGATAGAATCTGTTCCCACCAGTTCTGCAGGGTTCTGCAGTAGGGTGACCAGATGTCCCGATTTTATAGGGACAGTCCTGATTATGGGGTCTTTTTCATATATAGGCTATTACCCCACCCCCACACCCCCTGGCCTGATTTTTCACACTTGCTGTCTGGTCACCCTATTCTGCAGTGTCACTTAAAGTTCACTGAAGTTGCTGAGACATTTTGCCCAATATATACCCTATACCCAATATCACTAAAGAACTGATCAGCTAAAAGAAAAAGTAAGTCCATGGCACTACATGGGGATAGTATTGAATTCTGACCAGATTAAAGCAGAGTATTCAGTTCTGGGGGCCAACTATCCAATCTCTTCCCTACTTTGAATGAACCTGTAAAAGAGCAAAAGTGGCTATAAAGATAATAAAACCCCCAATATCTTTTAGTGGGGATAATCATAAAGGCCCTTAGCATTATATGGTGCTTCCTGCCAAGACTATTGCTGCTAGCTTAGGCAGCCCTGAATACAGCCAAACTGGTGAGAGTGTTGCTATATGGAGGTTGGAGGAGAAGAGGGGGAAGTGCAGGATTCCCAAAGTCTACACAAAGGTTTGCACTACTCCACAGGCCATACTCATTCTCAGTGGGCATGAGTGGCTTGAATATTGGCCTTGGAGAGGGGTAGGTGTGACTGTCTGTATCCCTATGGTCACTCTTTTTACAGAACTATAATGGATTTTGTACAAAGTATGCCTTGTGAGGTATCATTTGAAAACTCATTATTTGCTGATCATTATTGTCCTAGTAAACTAAGTGTGGCATCATTGTATGTAAAGTTGTAAGATTCTACTGTATAAAATACTGAGAAATGTTCCAAGTTTAGAAAAGCAGACACAAAGAGAAAAGGCAAACTGATGCCTCAGCCAGGTGTCAAGAAAATGAAATGAACTGTCACCTGGTTAAGCAGCACCTTAAAGACTAACAGATTTATTTGGGCGTAAGCTTTAATGGGTAAAAAACCCACTTCTTCAGATGCATGGATTGAAAATTACAGATGCAGACATAAATATACTGGCACATAAAGAGAAGGGAGTTACCTTACAAGTGGAGAACCAGTGTTCACAAGGTCAATTCAGTCAGGGTGGATGTGGTCCACTCCCAATAATTGAGAAACTGCAGAGCTACAATTCATTTGCAAACATAACACCATTAATTTGGGCTTGAATAGGGACTGGGAGTGGCTGGCTCACTACAAAAGCAATTTTCCCTCTCTTGGTATTGACACCTCATCAATTATTGGGAGTAGACCACATCTACCCTGACTGAATTGACTGGTTCTCCACTTGTAGTCACTTAAAATCTATCATTCTGTAGTTAATAAACTGCTTAATTTTTTTTTTATCAAAGCTGGCATGTGTTTGGATTGAAGTGTTTGAGAAACTTCATTTGGGATAACAAGATTTGAGCATATCATTTTCTGTTAATGAAATGATGGACTTATATGAGCTTGTATCGTCCAGGAAGGTGCAGTACAAGAGACACATTTCTGGGGGAAAGTCTGGGGCTGGGAGTTTCCTGATGTTGCCCTGCAGTGTAATTCATGGATGTCAGGCTTTAGCACTCATACAGCATAGCTGGGAACGATTTACATGCTGGAAGCTGTGTGTGGGCAGACCAGGAGTGGTTGCTCTAGTCTCATGGCGAAGTAGTGTAAAAAACACTCCAGATTGGAGAACTAAGGGGACCCAGCTGTCCATCAGTCCAGATTGTACCCTGAGTAATATCACAGTAGTTTGCGAGAAACCACAATTATCTGGGTCTACCTGGAAATGGAAGAGTTAAACTGTCATAGCCCTGAGGTTGCTGTTCCATTAAAAGGGGGATTTCTTGTACCTCTGACCCCAGACCAGGCTTGAGTTACAATATTTGACTCTATGCCTAAGAAAAGGGTGCCCAACACTGTCTGAGTTTGTGCAAAAGGATGGTAGTAAGATAGAATGTATTGATTAAACAAACAGAACACCATAGGAAGACCCTTTCAGCTGACGAAGGCAATTCTCTCTCTAATGATCAGTTTTAAACATTTAATACATTTGGAATTAGTAGATATATAGTTTCAGCTGTGAAGTCAAGCAGACAAAAATATAGAGCAACAGGGGCTCTAGCTCTAGCTAAAGCACTAAACCAAGTGACGATTCATGCCAGTGCAAAAGGTGAAGAGGGTTTCCCACTCATAAATCTGTTGCTATAACTACCAAGTACAGAATCAAAAATCTCCTTGCCAATTATGAGCCATTATGCTTGTGCCACTACTGAGCTGTGTATAATACATACCGCAGGCAAGTGCCTTTCTGTAATGTGGATTAGGAGTAGGGTTAGAAAGCTCAAATTTACACATATTTTCTTGTCAATAGGTTGCACTTCTTTCTGTCACTCCATCCTATGGCAGAGATATTGAACACTGATTGGCAACCACTATGTCCAGCCTTCACCAGGTTTTTTAATTATATAATAAAATATATCCAAAAAGGTCTATTTCCCTCCCCCCCCTCCCATGAATGCAGACAACTCCCGTTAATACTAACTGAGATGCCCAGGAAAGGCCAGTTCGTAGGAGAAAGACCTAAATTTCAGTATCGGGATTTCAGAAATCCTAATCCTACTGAAGTCAGTATGAGATTTTTCCAGTTGACTTGATTAAGACCAGGCTTCACCCCAGGAGGCAAATTTTGCCCTTAGATATACATGTCACTTCACTGAAATCAATGGAGAAATACAGGTGTAAATGAAGGCACAGTTTTTCCCTTCATACTCAAACAACTCTCTTTCAGACCCTCATATTTTCATGTTACCCATATTTCAGTTTAGGAGGGAATTATAAGTTTTACAAATGAATGTTGGTTTTAAAATTACTGAAAATATTCTCTATATTCTGTGGCATCATATAGGTATTCTGGTTTGACAAAATGGGATGCGGTCAGAATAAAGGGAATGTGTTTTCATTTAAATAGCTTGAGTACATATATGCTTTTCTAAAATCAAGCTAAATAAAATAAACAAGCTACCAGTGTTATAAACATTTCAGTGGGATTTCTTTCTCAGTAAGTAGCAGGACAGGTAATAGAATAACTAATTTCACTTAACTACCCTCCTGTTCAACAGCATCCTAATCTGGGGAAATGTGCCACATCATCTTTTTCCATCTAGAGAGCATTGTGGCATAAATGTGAAAGGGATAGGTTTTATACTCTTTTAGCAAGTTTATCTTTTGTGGGACATGTCCACTGTTCTACACTTATTTTAATGCAGTGATTACAATGTGCTTTCTCATTGCTGTATGTGCCAGCAAGATAATTATACATTGATGTTAAAGTGTTTTTGCTGCACAAATAACCAACATTTCTCCACGTGGTTGTGTTTTTCTGACATTGCCGATTTTTCTGTGCATTGCTCTTATGCATTCTACATCTTCCATCTTTACATTTTTGAGTTTTCCATTTACAGGATGTTGGTCATGATGGTCCAAATCAAGAAAGTATGTAAGCATATGCTTCATTCTTTCCCCCCAGGACAGCACTTATACATGTGCTTAATTTTAGGCATGTGCTAAGTCTCTTTGACTTCAGTGGGACTTAATCACATATTAAATACATGTCTAAGTGTTGTCCTCAGTCAGTCTGCATCTCCTGTTCATGTGTGAAACTTACCATCTTCCACATTAATGCTCTGTCAGTGAAACGATACCCTCCTCTTGGCATGAAGAGGTACCACCACACATTAGTCACACACATTTCTGGAAGGCCTGTGAGCTTTTGGTGATTCTGGTGGTGGCTATATTTTAGAGAAACGATGTAATTATATGATATTGCCCTCTAAAATTACCTGTCACATCATAGTGGTCAGGACAACACCAGTATATCACCAGTAAGAGAAGCTGAACTACCACTGGGGCCTTTTCTTTTAAAAATAAATAAATAAATTAGTGCTCAGGAAAAATGCAAGATTGACACCTGTAGAGACCAAAGACCCCTAATAATTCACAGAACAGGTCCTGCCTGGGCAGAGACAATATAAGATTCCTCACGTTGTCCGGCCAGTGTATCTCAAACCTCTTCTGGAGGAGATTCCTCTTGGAGTGAGAGAGGGTTTGGGCTCCATATCCTTGTACTCTTTGCTGATGTTGTCAGTCATAACAACAGTGAGTGCCAGATGCACAGTCTAAATGCATTGGAGGATCTGAATGATACATTTTGAATTATGATTGATTTGTAAAGTGTTCTTTATTAACTTTCACAATGTGTTATTTTGCCTGTGGATCCTTGTATGATCATGGTTTCTCCGTTAAATTTCTGGCAGTTTCTTTGCAACCTGATCTCCTTTCAGTACGGGAAAGGATCTTTAAATTGTAAGTGACAAGTCATTTCCTGTTTTCTTATCTACTTTCCATTTTCCTAAAAAATGTCCATTCCCACATATGTAACACAGGTGGATTCCATCTTTTCTTATTCTAATTTTAATCTTTGATTGTTAGAGGGGTTATAGCATTCTCTTTTCTTTTATCTTCTCCATCATCCTTCAAGATAAAGCATCATATCACAATAGATCAACATGTCAAATTGCATCAAGCTAGCTGGTCATAAATTATTATTGAAGTTAGAGCCAAAACATAACTGATGCCACCAAGAAATGAATCCTTTTCTAAGGGCTTGTATACATCAGATGTTACTGCAGGCTAGTACACTGTAGATTCACGCCATAGTTTGCTGCCCACTAATGTCTCATGTAGACAAACCCTAACTAACAAATAAGGTGGGGAGATGATCAGACACTAATGTTTCCTGTCAGTCAATGTGCCTTTTCGAAAACTTCTTTTCCCAGAGGATAATATCCCCAATGGTTAGTATTCCACAGGTCAGTCCTACAGCCATGTGTTTTGTGTAATCCCTTTTGCGAATTAGTGCTTTTTTCTCTGTATGAATCACTGCCCTTTCCTGGCTGAGGGATGTAGTGTGTATATTGGACCCTCCTACTGGGTGAACTGTTGGAGTTGTGTTTCTCTGGCTAAAGGTCAAAAATTCTATTTACAATGCTACGTGTGTGTGGTTGGTTGTGAGCATCTATGGCCCCCATATCGCAAAAACTGGTATACGTTTATCTTTCAACATGTCACTAGTTTATTTGTCCAAAGTAGGCAAGGCAAGCATGGGACCAACCCCTTCTCTTAATAAAGTGAGAGAGAGAGAGAGATTATGAGCATAATTATTCATCATTCAAGGACCCATTATCAGTCTTTTGAGCAAAAATGGTATGTCCATATTTTTGTGCAGTGAAAATGGCCTGTGCATTTAGCATGTGAAAATATTCATTGTGAAAAAATGTGATGTGAAAATAGTCATTTAATTGAAATGAATAAAATAAAATCTGAACTGTGTTAAGTGAAATTGCTATAGCACAATTTCAAGAAAAAAACAACTCCATTTTGATTATTTCTCGTTCTCTTTTGGACTCTCCCACTTTAATAAGTAAAATAGTGTACTGCAATGACTTACAATTACTGAAGAGGGTGATGTTGGACAGTTTTTCACTTAGAATTTTAGAAATCAGAAGCATTTTAAATTTTAGTCAGAAGTGCCTAGCTATTTTGTAAATTTTCTCAAAAGGTGCAATAAAAAATTGATCAGCACAATTTTTTCATCACAGCCTGGAGTTTAAGAGGTTCTGTCCTTGTATTATCAAAAGCTGTTACTTTTACAGAGGCATTGGTGTTCTTCAAGAATGTAAAAAGCATTGAAAGAAAGTTAACAGTTCAGGTGACACAACAAACCAATCTAGAACTGAACTTTCTCACAGTACAGGGATGTTTGGATCCTAGGTTTTTGTTTTGCAAAGAGAGAGACTGATAGTAAAATGTGGATCTGGATCTGAACCACTCCAAAACTGCAAACACTAGGATGCAAGGAGTTTGGTTCAGGCCAGTACATATGGAAAATTAATTAGTGCATATAATATATGAAAACCAATGCAAAAGTGGGAATTAAAACTGAGAATTTGAGGTTCACTGGAGATGGAACAGCTTAAATAAGTATTTCAGGTGGATACTTTCTTTACTTTAATGATGTAGTTTTGGAATATTATCTAGTATCAGAACGACAGGTGATTTTAAACATTCCATTTTATGCTCCCCAGCACTTTTTTTTTTAAATGATATTTCCTAAGCCAAATAGTGCACTTTAGTGGCTTTAATGATAGCGATGTAAATCATTCATTTGCAAAATAAATGTCCATTGCCCAATGGCCAGATTCTGATTTCATTCACACTGATGTAAATCTGCATGAATTCAATTCAGATATCCTACTTTTCCACTGGTGTAACTGTTCAGAGTCTGGGCTCTCAAATTTGTGGCTACTAAGCAGCCTATGAAAGAGTGCTGTATACACTTTGTAATACATTAGTCATTGTAACAGGTGATCCTTTTCAATTTATGAAAAGAACTAACATTAGAACCACTTATTCTTCATCTACTCTCCAAGTGCTGTCTTCTAGAGACAGAAGAGAAGAGAAAACAAGATGGCTTTCTCTGCAGGGAAGCGGTTCTAGGGAAGGAGTAACAGTTGTCCATCAGCACCTTCAGGGTCCTTTTAAGAAGGACTCCATTTCCATGCTGCATCATCTACTCTGGCTGTGTCATGTAAGTGGCTCTGTAGCACTTTGTGGTCAACAATGTTCAAAGCTGCAGAGAGACCAAGAAGTCTGAGTGCTAAGATACGATGTCAGTCCATGGGCACCAAGCAACCCTCTCTTAGCACTAGCAGGCCAGTTTTTGTACTAGGTCCTTTCAATCAATGGAAATCCACCAGGGATAAACTTGTTCTAGGAGGAGTTTTGGGGACATGAGAAGTGCAGGATCACACTGATACTCTCTGAAAACGAGTTTGGTATTGGAACATAGAGGTTAGAAAGAATTTGTTTAATTATTTTTGACTCTATAAGAACACTTTTGTGTATTTTTGAGGGCAAAGGAAATGGGACCTGTGTGCTAGAGTACAGAGAAGTCATCTGTAACTGTTTGATATTACCACCCAGCAGGGCTTCATGGCTATTTATTTCAAATCACTCTGTGACAATAAGTGAAATAGAATAGTAAATATTATTGGAATAATTATTAATCATTAAGAATAATAAATGAAATGAATAATTTGCAGTCACTCGTCTAATTAAAACTTGTGTGTAACAGTTAGATTACACGCAGCTTGTAATGCCTGCTAACATAAGCAAAGAGATGCAAATCTAAGGTTCAAAATCTGGAGGTAAATTCCTTTGGAGTGAACTTGCCCCTGGTGTCGCATAGGGTGCAGCCGCTCGGAGAAAGTAATTTATCCTGCCATCTTTAATTCAAGTTATTGTGCCTAATTTTATATAGCATTGCTCTTACTAAAGTGTTACAGAATGCTCGCAGCCAATTACAGCTGTACAACGTTCTATTCCCTTCCCAGCACCTGACTGGTAATGTTTTTCTGCAAAGTTAGTAAAGTTTTGTAGGAAAAAATTTCTGATGAATGAGTAAAATATAATGTGTCTTTTTCATTTTAACCATCAAAGTTTTCATTAGTTTTTCAAAGCTGAAGGATACATATACATTCAAATGCAATTCTACTAGGCGAGAGAGAGAGAGGTGAGGAAAAGCATGGTAGCCAAGATTCAGGGAAGAAAAAGGAAAACTTGAAGATTCATGTAGGTATATATAATCTTATTTACTTTAAGGGAAAACATTCAAAGCCATTTGCCAAAAACAAGAGATGAGATCTGAAAAATAAATTATTAATTTTATTGGTGGTGGACTTGAAACTGATTCATGTGGTTATAACAAGTAAGTGTCCATTCATTGTAATCCCTGTTTAATGTATTTTCTGTTTTTTGTGTATTTAACCTTAATTCTGAGATTTCTTAACTTTCAAATTTTGATTTAACATTCCTTTTACATAGTGTGTGTGTGTGCGCGTGGGTGTGTATAAGTAATTTCTCCAGTGCATAGAGCTGTCAAGTTTTTCCCCACTGACACCCCCCCCAGAGCCTTTCGCTGACCCATGCAGCTACACATCACAGTGTGGACATAGCCTACTTTTCATTGCGGTGTGTAGCTATGCATATTCTACACACCACCACAAATGGAAAGGTAAGGAAAGGTAGTATGTGAAGCTTTGTGATGAATGTTGAGTGCAGTTATCAAATTGATACCCATTTAGGTAATTATTGAAAGCTGTTTAAACAATAAGGCACCCAAAGGCATTTTGCGTGTGAAGATCAGTGTATTGTGACCTAAAATGAGTAAGTGGTCTTATTGACTGAGAGCATAGCATTATTTCTGGCACAGTATGTGCACAGCAGTGACCCACTGTGATTATTTACTGTCATGATGCTCAACAGATAGTGCACTTAGACCCAGGTATTTTCATTCTGCAAAATCTTAATCTAGTTTTATGTGCAAATGTACAGTTCCTTTAGATTGGCTCTGAACAGAGGATATTAACAGCAAAGCAGCATAATTCAGGCTTGTATGCAAAAAAGCCAATAGAAAAGATTTCTGTCACCATTGGCTCCTTTGTCTGTCTTCTACCACCCTTGAGTTTCTGCTTCGTGTTTCCTGTCCCCAGTAAAATAATTAATATCGTTATAATTCTCACCAAACACACAGTTGTTCAGCGCTTTCTTTAACTTCTTCATCAGAGGCACCTATTGCCTAGGGATGAATATGATGGGCACCTATTTTCTTGCTAAAAGACTTCATTTAACCTCAAGGGTTCATTTAAATAATTAAGTGTATTCAGTATCAGAGGGGTAGCCATGTTAGTCTGGATCTGTAAAAAGCAACTAAGAGTCCTGTGGCACCTTATAGACTAACATGTTTTGGAGCATAAGCTTTCATGGGTGAATACTCACTTTGTCATACCTCAACTGCTAGAAGAGGGCCTCATCCTCCTTGATTGAACTAACCTCGTTATCTCTAGACTGATTCTTGCCTGCATATTTATACTTGCCTCTGGAAATTTCCATTACATGCATCTGACGAAGTGAATATTCACCCACGAAAGCTTATGCTCCAAAACATAAGTGTATTCAAGTGCTCAAATACCATGATGATGGTCACCATGTAATAACCTAAATAGGTAAGCACTACCCACTTTAATAACTGAATTATTCTATTGTTCTAGTCCTCAGGCTCAGGTCATTTACAATAAAGGGTTTAATCCATGTAAAGAAATAATTTTAACATCTCCCATCCATCCTAATATCTGATGGCTGAAGGAGGGGCCTGAGAGTCAAAAGGCCCATTTTCTAATCCCAGTCTTGTCACAGGCTCACTGTGTGAACCTAGATAAAATCATCTAATTTCTCTAGGTCCGCTTATCCTATTAATGGGGATAATACCCATCTTTGTAAAGTGCTGGGACATCTTTCACAAAAGGTTCTAAAACTAATGCAAGAGTCAGGTGCTAGCAGGTAATGGCCCTCTATCCTTCTTCAGGCGCATTTGTTCTTCCATTGTGCCAGATGTCATTGTGGCACATTGCCTAAAATGAATACGATGGAAGTTGCAGGTAAATCAATCCACATGGGCAAGTCTCCTGCATGGCAGAAAAAGGGGGTGGACAGTCCCCCCAATATGACCATCCAGAAAGCTTAAAGGAAAAAGATGTATGTCATAAATAATTTAAGAAAGAGAATAGTTCATAGTGATGCACTGTACAAGTTTAACTGAAGGCATCCCAAGCTAAACAAAGAAAATTACACTCCCAGCTGTGCTTACAAAGTTGTCTTCTTTACAGATGAGTAAATGGCTGTATTTAAATCTACTTTCATTCAAACCTTTTCTCCAAGTTAGATGTCTGTATTCTAATGAACTTATGGAGACATATTGACGTTTTAATTTTAAACTACATTTTTCATCAATAATATCTTTTTGTAGCTTAATGAAAGCTGCTCTTGTAGTGCCCTTGGGAGACATCTCTGTTAGATGGGAAAAAAGATACTTGAAAATAAAAATTAAAAACTTCTTAGTGTCAGAGGGGCTGATTATATACTCCATACACACCCAAAATTCCCATTGGCATCTTATATTTGTTTATACAGTAAATAAACACTTTGCTCATGCAACCTTGTAACATTTCAATGAGGAAAATATACAGTTCTCTATTTCAGTAGGAGACAACAATGCCTAGTGGCCAGAGGAGAGGCCCAAGAGTCAAGAGGCCCCAATTCGAATCCCCACTTTGCCACCGTCTCATTGTGTGATCCTAGATAAAATCATTTAATTTCTTCATGTCACTTTCCTCATGTGTAAAGAAGGGATAAAGCTCTATTAATAGGAATAATGTCCATCTCCGTAAAGTGCTGGGATGTCCTTCAATAAATGTGATATACCATAAGTATGGGATGTTATTAGATGTTATTACAATAAAAATAACAAAATATAAAAGCACCCTATCATTGAAAGTAATTGGGGCAATTTATCAACATTTAACAACAAGGTGACATAAAGCTACATGCAATGGTCCCTGCAGCTTCTCTTTTTAAATGGTACCTGCAGTCCTTAGGCTTAATCAAAACTACAGGTAGTTTACTGAGAAGAAGGATAGTCTGGTGCTTAAGGTGCTACCCTGCTATTTAATTTCTCTGCCACAGATATCTTGTGTTGCTTTGGGCAAGTTGTTTAGGTCCAGATTCTTCAGGCTATTTAGCTGCTGTTTCACTCTGCATTGCAAGGCCTAAGTGACTTAGGTGCCTACTTCTCATTTTCAAAAGTGACGTAGGTACAGATTTTAAAGGCATTTGGGTACCTAGCTCCCATTGATTTCCATGCAAGTGAGGCACATAAATGCCTTTAAAAGTCAGGGACCTGGGCTCCTAAGTCACTTCAGCCTTGCAATTCTGAACAAAGAAATACCTAAATACTTTTTAAAAATCTGGGCCTTAATCTTTCTCTGTAAAATGGGGGTAATAGCACTTCCCTACATCAAGGTGTGTCATGAGGATAAATCCATTGAAAACTGTGAGGTGCTCAGATACTACACTCAGGTAAATACTGTAGCTGTAAGACAGGATAGCATGCCTCCAAAGTTTTATTGGTAGAGAGAGTATCAGGAGTGCAACCAAATAAAATGTAAAAGCTAAACAAAGCTAGGGCAAACAAATGAAGCTTGTAGTTAATTCAGGGTCAGGCAGAGGATCAAGAGGAGTGGAATTCCAAAGGGAGGGGCCCTCAATTCGAAACGCTAGGACATCAGCACAAAAAAAGAGTATGACAACTGATCCTAACTAGTGCTACAGAATATAGAGCAACATGTGGGACCTTTCAAATAATCACATACTAGACCATTCTCCCACAGTGACAACATGTACAAATAAAGATTGATCTCTCTCTTCTCTCTAGCCCGCAGGGACTAAACTTTATTAATTTTGAATGTGGTGTTAATACTGTAGGAGAGTACTAGGTCAAAGGAATGATTGTCTCATTTTGATTTTTAGGCAATAAACTTCATGGTCATCCAGATTTGTCTGATATTGGGTTCCAGATCCACAGGCTGTTGTATTAAACACACAAGTTTCACTCTTTAAATTTTCAGAAGGAACTTTCATAAACTCTTTGAACTAAGCTTTGACACAGCCGAGGCCCAGATCACAGAATGGGCCTCCCTTGAAGACCTCCACCTGCTCTATGATCCGAAGCAATCTGGATCTTTTCAATCTGTGAGGTGGACAATGGATCACAACTCTGACCTGTGTTTCATGACCCGTAATAGTGCAGGTGTCCCACTGGCCACAACAAGACCTATCTTGAGTCACTTCCTGTATAGCCCACATCGCCCAATCATCCTCTAGATTGGCTTGGAAGTGCCTCTTGTGCAGTCTGTGCCAAAGCCGCACTGGAATTTCTGCAAGGCTAGCTGGCCTGCCTACACTTCAGAAACAGAATCTCGGATCCCACAGCTCAAACTGATACCTAAAAACTTCAGTCATTTTACAAACATCCTAAAATTGACCGCTAAGAAGTACATCTCACATGGTCACTGCAAGGCTTTCACCCCCTGCTGGACAAAAGAATCCAAGTCTCTCCTGAGGGAATATGAAATGAGTGGCAACCCAGATAAAGCCACTGGGCTGCTCGAGTCCTTGAATTCGGCATGCCTGGAATGGTGGAAAGAGATTGTTGAAAGCTTTGATTTCACTCATTCGAGCCGTAAGGCATGGGCTCTTTTGTGGCAACTTGGAGGATCCCAGCCAGTAACTCAATACTCAGCAAAGGTGACAGCAAATGCTGTTGCCTTTCATCTTCTTTCTAACAGGAAGATGCTGACAGACAAGATTACATGCCAGGAAGTCCAGCAGGAACTCTGCAGAAACCTTCCACAATGCCCGGAGGAATCGCCACTCTCTTCCCCATGTTCTGTCGAGCAGATCAATGTTGCGCTGTTGGAAATCAAGAGCTGGAAAGCTGCAGGGGTTATTGGGATTCCTCCAGAGTTTCTCAAGAATCTGAAGAGATGGGAATGGGAATGACTGGTGGTGCTTTTTACTGCCTTGCATAGAACCAGAGAAGTGCCAACAAGTTGGCGACAGGCAACAGTGGTTGCCCTACTGAAGCCTGGGAAACCCCCAGAGGATGCAGCCAACTACCCCATCTCTCTCCTCTCAACCACCATCAAGCTAATGGAATGGGTGCTGCTCTGATATTATTGTCTGATATTATTGAAGACATCCTCCCAGTGGAGCAGGCAGGATTTTGCCCAAAGAGGAACTTCTGTGACCAAGTAGCTTCACTTACCAGCCATGATGAGGCAGGATTCCAATGTAAGCTGAAGACAGGCATCCCCTTGTTGATCTGTCCGCAGCATATGACATGCAGCATATGGAAACAGGGCCTCCTCAAGGTCTCCTGTGTCATTCACTGCCAGCGAACAATCCACCTCTTGGGAGCAATGACTGGGGACTGGGGACCACCACTTTAACATAACCTTAATGGCCAGATCAGTAAACCAAGAACTCTTAACCTGGGCACCCCACAGGGCTCTGTCCTGGCCCCAATACTTTTCAATCTACACACCGTGGATATACCAGTGACAGAGTCAAGGAAATTCATGTATGTGGATGATATTGCCCTAGATGTTCAGCATACAAGCCTCCATACCATCAGCTGCACCCTAACCCGAGATCTTAGCACAAAGGTTGATTATTTCCAATGTTGGAAATTTAGGCCTAATCCAAAAAACCCTTGTTAACTGCTTTCCATCTGAACAATAAAATGGCTAATGCCAAACTTGATGTGCAGTTCTGCGGTGAGAGCATCAGCCACAAAGCTAATCCAAAGTATCTTGGTGTTACACTGGACCAGAGTTTGACCTGTCGACAACACCTCGAGAACACCCATGATAAGGTCACATCTTATCAGAAAATTGGCCGGAACGTCATGGGGCTCAAGTCCATGGATCTTATGAAATGCAACAATTGCCTTGTTATATTCTGCATCTGAATATTGTGCACCAGTGCGGTCTCACAGCAGTCACACTAAACTCCTGGACACTCAGTTCAATAACGCTATGAGCATAGTGTCAGGGACACTCAAGTCTTCTCCAGTTTGACTGGCTCCCAGTCCTATTGCACATCCAGCCTCCACAGATTAGAAGAGCTGCTCAGACATCTTGCTTCCTTAATCATGTCAATGCAAATATGAGGATCCCACTACACTATGACCTCCAGAACCCACCAAAGACGAGATTAAAATCCTGCAATCCTCTGTGTAACCGTATCAAGATCCTTACAACCAACTTTGATGCTGTGGCTCAATGGAGAATCACATGGAGCACTTTGACCACTCAAAAAAAATCCCAGCTCATTGCTGATCCTCTTGAGGAACCTCCGGGTTTTGATTTATGTCAGAAAGAGACTGGTGCAGATTGAATCACATCAGGACAACTCATGAGAGATGTGGACAAACCCTCTTTAAATGGAAAATGACTGTGGTCACCAGGCACAAACGTTAGAGCTCATCATATCTGAATGTCCCTTCGTTCTTTCACTGGGGGCCTGAAGGACATTCACCAGTTCGCTGCTGCGGCAATGTGCTGCCTATCAAACTTAGATATAAATTTGTAGATGTTGCTACCTACCCAAGCAATATGAAAGAAGAAGACTAAGCTTATGTAGTAACTCCCATATGGATGCCAGTGGGAAGCAGATCTCATGGGAGGTTGTCCCCCTGATAATTTGGGCTATTCCTAGAGATGGAGTTGAAGTTTAGTGCCTAAATCCTGAATCAGACCAGTGTTCTCCAGGGAACCATTAAATAGCATAGAATACAGGGATGACCTAGTCAAGTAGGCACATATTGTGTTCTGAATCAATATGTAGGGTTTATTTGTTGTTTTTAAGCTCAGCATTTTCTTATGAGGATACAAAGAACTAAAATAACAGTTCTGTAGATAGATCACATATGTGTGGATCACTTTCGTTAAATCAAAGTCTGGCAAGAGTGAATGCAATTGTAATAACAACAGACTTATGCTGGCTGCCCCAAAATAGCTTGGTTTGGAGAAAAGGTTTCTGGATTTTCCAGGAATTGACAATGTTCAGAATTGCCAAACAATAAGAGGGTGTCACGTGCAGTAAAATGAAGGGGCTGGAGAGTGGCTGGCGATTTAAAACATAGCTCAGCATATTTCTTCCATTATC
Source organism: Chelonoidis abingdonii (assembly GCF_003597395.2). Classification (NCBI taxonomy): domain Eukaryota; kingdom Metazoa; phylum Chordata; order Testudines; family Testudinidae; genus Chelonoidis; species Chelonoidis abingdonii. Next base: position 58,129,794 of record NC_133777.1, read on the forward strand.
AAGGAAAACAAGGTATTCAGTAAGTGCATGGGCACTTTAGAAAGTAGGGACTCTCTCTTGCCATATAAGTATTAATAAAGTGTAATTCCATTAAAGTCAAAGGGGTTACATAACTGATATGCAAGTGAGCTCAATATCAGGCCCTTCATCCAGAGTCAGCAGCTTCTGCCTTCTTAGAAATCCCTGAGAGCATGGAAATAAGGGGGAGTTGATGTTTTTCTTTTCTAAATATTTTCACTTCAGCTTTTGTAGCCATCCGAGTCTGGTTCACTGCAGTTGCAAACCTTTCTGTGAATAAATCCACTATCCTTAGGTTGGTGTTAGTTGCTTGCTTGTGCAACACTTTGTGTAAGAAATAAAATTCTGAAAGTAGCAAGATAGGCAAATAATCTGAAATGCTGCTGGGCCAGAACTGAAATACATCCAGACTATACATCTGCTTTATTAAAGAGCAAGAAAAGTTTCATGAAGGCAAAGCAGCAATTTTGTTAGAAGAGTTTATCAGCAGTGGTCCTATGCCCCAGGGAGTTGGAGTGGCTGTTGGAGGACACATATATATCATTAAATTCAAAGAAACCTGTTCTTTTTTTTCTTCCCACAAAGCAGAAGTAGTAGAGAGAGAAAAATTGGATTCTTTGAAGGACTAAAATGTGTGGACTTTCAATAATCCCAGAACCTGTACTTTTTTTTTTTTCAATGGTGACATTGCTTTTCCCCTAAGGTTATTTGACATTCTGAAGGGAGACTTTCTACTTTTGTAGAGACACCCTCCCTCCTGTTTGGGTTTTCTTATCTACACTTTGGCAAATTTTTACCTGTTGGGTTTTTGGATTTATTTATAGATTTCTTAACCTGAGTACCAACAAATTTCCTTCGTGTTACAATTACTTTAGTTACATTGTTTTTATAGTAGATCAATATTGGTTATTTCTACAAGATAGTTATAGTAATAGTGAGTCTCTTGGAGGAAATGTAGTGCAGCCTATTAAACTATTTGATATATCATGGTCAGATTTAGTTATTTGTTCCTGCATTTGGTTTTTTATTATCAGAATTTACTGAATTATCTCCTTACGATTAGTTGAGAACCCATAACTCCAGCTGATCAATGGGAGCTACAGATGCTCAGCACTTCTGAATATCAAGACCTATAATTGACATGGCAAGTCAATGAACTATTGGTTACCTAGCTCATTCCTCAGCCAGCGTTGTTCCCTATTGTATGTTTTCTGATGCTCTGTCTGGCCCTGATTAAAATGAGCCAAGTACTGGAGCTTCCACCACTTTCCTAGGGAGACTGCCATTCCACAATCTAATAAGGTTACAGCAGAATCTCAGAGTTATGAACAACAGAGTTACGAACTGACCAATTAACCACACACCTCATTTGGAACCGGAAGTTTGCAATCAGGCAGCAGCAGAGACAAAACAAAAAAGCAAATACAGTACAGTACTGTGTTAAATGTAAATTTCTTAAAAAAAAAAAAAAAAAAAAAGTTTAAAAAAAGGGTTGACAAGATAAGGAAATGGTTTCTGTGCTTGTTTTATTTAAATTAAGATGGTTAAAAGCAGAATTTTTCTTCTGCATAGTCAAGTTTCAAAGCTGTATTAAGTCACTGTTCAGTTATAAACTTTTGAAAGAACAGCCATAATGTTTTGTATTGAGTTACAAAGATTTCAGAGTTACAAACAATCTCCATTTCCAAGGTGTTGATAATTCTGAGGTTCTACTGCATTAGGAATGTCTTTTCCTACACTCAACCCAAATTGTCCTTCGTTCAGCTTCATCAGCCACTTAAGCAATAGTTAAGAGACTCTCCACATCTCCTCCTACAGGCTGACTAGGGGTATGTCTACAGCAAAAAAAAACCTATTGCTGGCCCATGCCAGCCGACTCAGTCTCACGGGGCTTGGGCTGCAGGGCCGTTTCATTGCTGTGTAGACTTCCGGGCTCTAGTGCTCTAGGACCCTCACACCTTGGAGCATCCCAGAGCTCAGGCTCCAGCCTGAGCCTGGAAGTCTACACAGCAATGAAACAGCCTGAGTCGACAGGAATGGGCCAGTGTCATAAACAGATAGTAGGAGTTAATAGAACAGAAGTACTTTATATCTCTTTTGACTGTAAAGGGTTAACAAGTTCAGTAAGCCTGGCTGTCACCTGTTGCGAGGACCAATCAGGGACAGGATACTTTCAAATCTTGAGGAAGGGAAGTTTTTGTGTGTGCTGTTAGTTTTGGTTGTCTCTTCTGGGTTCTGAGAGTGACCAGACGTGCAACAGGTTTCTCTCCAATCTCTCCGATTCAGGCTCTTATAAGTTTAAAATAGTAAGTACTAGGTAGATAAGGCGAGTTAGGCTTATGTTTGTTTTCTTTATTTGCAATTGTGCATTTGGCTGGAAGGAGTTCAAATTTGTGTTTTGCTGGAAGGAGTTCAAATTGTATTTTGCTGAAAGGATTTTACTTTGTAGTTGTATACTTAGGCTGGAGGGTATTCCAGTCGGTCTATAGCTGAAAATCCTGTACCTAATCCATCTTAAATTTACAAAGATTAATTTTTACTGGTTTTTCTCTTTTAATTCAAAGCTTTTCTTGTTTAAGAACCTGTTGTTTTTTATTCTGGTTGAGACCCCAGGGGACTGGGTCTGGATCCACCAGGGAATTGTGTGAGAGAAGGAGGGAAGGGGGAGGGAAAGGTAATTTTCTCTCTGTTAGGTTATTTTCTCTCTCAGGGAGAGTCTGGGAGGGGGAGAGAGAAAGGAGGGAGGAAGATGAATTTTCCTCTCTGTTTTGTGATTCAAGGCGTTTTGAATCACAGTGATCTTCCAGGGTAACCCAGGCCGGGAGCCTGGGAGAGGCAAAGATGGGGGAAAGGGTTTACTTTCCTTTGTGTTAGAATCCAGAGGATCTGGGTCTTGGGGTTCCCTGGGCCAAGTTTGGGGGGACCAGAGTGTACCAGGCACTGGAATTCCTGGTTGGTGGCAGCGCTACAAGTACTAAGCTGGTAATTGAGCTTAGAGGAATTCATGCTGGTACCCCATCTTTTGGACGCTAAGGTTCAGAGTGGGGAATTATATCATGACAGCCAGCCACGGTTTTTTCTTTGCTGTGTAGACAGACCCCTGTTCATTATTCCTCTCCTGTGCTCAGGAGTTCATTATGTGTGTGTAACAGGGTGACTTGTCCTTTAACTGCTTGAGGCCTGGGCCAGGCATCCCTAATTACAAAGAATGCACAGCTGCACAAGGATCAGCTGATTCTCTGCAAAGAGTATCAGAAAATGGAAGTGAGAGAGGGACTGAGAGTGTTGCAGGAACCACCAGAGACATGAGGCCTGGCAATAGTTTTGGAGGAGAGACCCCCTGAGGGCAGAGAGACTATAGAGGATAGATCCATCAGTGGCTATTAATCAAGATGGGCAGGGATGGTGTCCCTAGCCTCTGTTTGCCAGAAGCTGAGAGTGGGCAACAGGGGATGGATCACTTGATGATTGCCTGTTCTGTTCATTCCGTCTAGGGGACCCCTGGCATTGGCAACTGTCAGAAGACAGGATACTGGGCTAGATGGACCTTTGATTTGACCCAGTTTGGCTGTTCTTATGTTCCTATGACAATAGGGTAATTACCTAATGTTTTCATTTTGGTTCCTTGTTTTGGAAAATAAACAAAACTTTGCTGGTAGGACCCTGCAAGACTGACCTATTGTAAGTTTAGTTGGGGAGACATGAAGAAGGGGAGTTTGATGGCAGGGGGCTTGGAGTGTGACCTCTGACTACAAGAGGGTTCTCTGGAGAAGTCTACTGTCTGACAGTCCCTCCTCCTCCTGAGGGTTTTTTCCTCTTGTTTCTCACTGCAGTAGATCTGGCCAGGCCTTTCCAACTGGCTAATATGGAGAATTTTCTGCATATTTCCCTCTGGATCCCCTACATAAGCCTTCCTGCATCCCTCTTAGCAATTAAATGTATTTAGTCTTTTTAACCTTTCCTTTAATCTTTAATTACACCTCCAATCCCTTATGTGTCTCCTTCTAAATTCTCTTTAATCCGTTGATGTTTTTCTGTTCCCAGGATGCCCTGCACTGCAGGCAATATTCTAAATGCTGTCAGTGCAATGTAGAAAGGTACTATTCTCTCCTTAGAATATGACTAATAATGTTGTTATACCAATGACCTTGCGCACACTTCATATACTTTAAATTGAATCCATTGCTGCAAAGTTGTGTTGTCTGGCAAGGAAAATACTTTTAAAAGCACAACAGAAGAGTTTGTTCCAAAAGCCCATTATGGAGGGTCATTCCACTTAACTCACAGTGGAGAAAAAGAAATGCTGACATCTTTAAAAAAACCTTAGCAGAACAATGTCTTTTGGTGCATAGATTAGTAATGTAGCTGTGAGTGAAGAAAATTAATGGAGAAAATTGCAAGCCATTAGAGCTACAATTCATTCTGAATGCACCTGCTAACCTCATTATTCAAAAGGCCTCATCTGGAGATACTGCCTGGTGTATGATGTGACCTAGAATACAGAGATAGTATACAGTTACAAAAGTGGAATTGGAATTTAGAGCCTGGTCCCCATTCATGTGAATAGCCCTTTAAAGAACTGGCAAGATTTAGTTTTTCATTTCAGCTATTCATTACCCTATTGACATTGTAAATGTCAACATATTTCCAGATTGCCTGCCCCCTGGAACAAAATTGCTGTCTGCAAGAACAAATGCCATACCAAGCTACACCTTTTTGCTATTCCCCAGTGGTTTTCAGGACATCGTTAAGAAGTCAAAATAGAGACTATTGACTAAAACTGCCCCTTGTCTGAGTGTATCTTATCCCTTGAGAAAGGAATAGTGAATAACTATTATTCTGTTTTCACTTAAAATGCTGTCTTCATGCCCATTCCTTGGGAAATGGTCTATGTAAAAGTCCAGCTACAAAATCTGTGTACTGTCTGGAAAGCATGATACTCATGCTTCTGCATCAGGAAATGGTGGAAACATCTCTGTAGTGACAGAGGCTGGGATTTTCTTAGGGAGTTATGCACCCAGTTCTCACTGACAGTGAATTTGGTGCTTAATTCCCTGAGGATCCTTTGAAAATCCAACCAGATTCACTGCCACTCAGTGGTTCTGGAACTGGGGGTGCTGCCACACCTCCTGGCTTAAAGCCGTAATAACAATCACCAAATACATGGTTTCTATCATCAGCGCCTAAACTATATAAATTGTTCCATCACCCCTGCTGACACTTCTTAGGTTAGTGATTGTTTAATATACAATGGTGCATATTGTTAAATCACAGTTGACAAGTAGATGGTAGTGACTATATTAGAAATTGAATGGGAGACTGACCGACAGTCATATTTAGATAGATAAAATGAAGAAATATAAGTGATACAAAAATACAACTGTACTTGTTCTTATAGACCATAATGTGCATATCTGAAAAAGATCAGTTGTGTAAATGGACTTTTAAGTATTTTAGAATCCAGATAATCCAACCACGCACCAAACTGACGGGGGGAGATCAACACGGGGAGCGAGCGGGGTGTGTGTGTGTGAAGTTGTTGGTTTGATTTGGGGTCTTTTTTTAATTATTACTGTGATTTTCCAATTATTTTTTAAACTGAATTGTTTTTTATTGTAGAGATGGATTTGAATTACATCTCTAGAGATTAAATAAATTTTGGGGTGGCTTACAACTGGAACTGAACTTTGTGGCTTGGTACGATCTCCCTACACTGTATTAAACAATACACCCAGACAATTCTATAATAAAAAGAGCACAGTGGATTTTTTTTCTCTCCCAGCTTGCAAGGAAATGTAAAAAGCCATGCTGACAAATCTCCTGATTAAGAGAGAAAATAGAAATGCTAAAGAACTGTCAGATAAAGGTTTCTTATAATTTCCCTTTAAATATGACATGAAGCAGTTATTGCATATTTTTATTAGCTATTAGAATTCCATTTACAATCTTATTGTATACAGTGATGGCAGATTTTTCTTCCATCATTAGCTAATTCAGTTTGTCTCTGAAATATATTAATTACCACCTGCTACAAATACACTTACAATATGTTCCACATTTCAAAAGTAAAAAGACATAACATTTCAGACCACTGAACAGATGAAAAGGGAGGCAAAGTTCAAGCATTAGTCATTGAAATGTGATATGAAAAGAAAGTATCCCAGAAGAACTAAAACTAACATAACCTGAACATCATATTAACAGGTTAGTTTTCTTCTTCATCTCATTAGAACTTTGCTCATATACATGAAATATTTCAATTTCATTGCCTAATATATTCTATGAAATATACCAGTGTTGTACTACTTTGTATTTTCTGCAAATTCTTTTTAACTTAAATGTTTAAACGACTTCATCTTAACAGCTTAAAAAAAGCCATAAACCAGGCAGCACAGGACACAAATTCCAGAATATTGAAAAGGTTGTAGCAGTACAACAGAAAAGCATTAGCTTAACCCAAAAGAGTTTCACAAATAGAGTAAAAAAAACTGTTTAAAATACATGTCAGATTCATCGCATTATTACAGTAATTTTACATTTAGTTATGAATACAACAGCAGGTACTGTAGAGATACTCTGCTGCTGCAAAAATGGAGACAGAGTAAACTGGAGCTCTCAAATCTTTTAAAGTAACTAATGCCCCAGCTTAACCCAATCTTTAGCATCAGTGCCCTGGGTTTCTTTCCCACATTTGGCACATTATTTAACTCATTGTCACAATAGCTTTGTGAGGTAGGTATTACTTCTCCCATCACCGAGATGGAGAAACAGAGGGTATGTCTACACTACGAAATTAGGTCAATTTAATATGTTGATTTTTTTAGAAAGCGATTTGATACAGTCGATTGTGTGTGTCCCCACTTAAGACCATTAAATTGGCAGAGTGCATTCACAGTACTGAGGCTAGTGTCAACTTTCGGACCATTGCACTGTGGTAGCTATCCCACGGTTCCCGCAGTCTCTGCTGCCCATTGGAATTCTGGGTTGAGCTCCTTGTGCCTGATGGGGCAAAAATGTTGCGGGTGGTTCTGGGTACGTCTTCCCCCCCCATGAAAGCAATGGGAAAAAATCATTTCTCACCTTTTTTCCTGGGTTACCCGTGCAGACGACATATCACGGCAAGCATGGAGCCCGCTCAGCTCACTGTCACCGTACGTCTCCTGGGTTCTGCTGGCAGACGCAGTACTGCTGTGCTACATAGCAGCAGCTCCTTGCCTTTGCAAGTTGGCGAAGATGGTTAGCAGCCGTACTGTACCGTCTGCTGCTGTCTCCTGGTTCCTCCTGGCTGGCCTCGATGAGGTCGGTCGGGGGTGCCTAGGCAGACATGGGTACTCCTGGCCAGCCTTGGTGAGGTTGGTCGGGGGCGCTTGGACATAAATGGAAGTGACTCCAGGTCACTTTGTTTCGTCTAATGGAGGTTCAATCCTGCCTGGCATATCAGGCAAGCCTACCAAAGAATCAGAGAGGCAAACGGCCACTCCAGGTCAGAGCCCCAGACATGCCGCATCTATGATGAACAGAATGCCGTTCTAGGGGGTGCCTCTACTACTACCCCACCCCTGTGCTTCCCTCCTCCCTGGCTACCTTGGCAGTTATCCCTCCATTTGTGTGATGAAGTAATAAAGAATGCATTAATTTGAAACAACAATGACTTTATTGCCTCTGCAAGTGGAGATCAAAGCAGGGAGGGAGGGTGGTTGGCTCACAGGGAAGTAGAGTGAACCTCCATTCTGCACTTGCTCAGCCTATAATTGAACTGCTCCTTACTACTGTCCAGGCTTCATGAGCCATGGGAGTGAAGGGTAGGCTGGGGTAGGTGCGACCGTGCAGTGTTGCTGACTGGGAGAGCAGCCTGAGGCTCTCCACCTTCTAGGTCCTGGAGCCTGCCTTCAGTGGGTTGGGAGGGTACTGGCTCCAGGGTGATAAACAGTTCCTGGCTGTCGGGGGAAAATAGTTTCTCCGCTTGCTTGCTGTGTGCTGTCTTCAACCTCCTCCTCATCATCATCTTCCTCGTCCTCAAAATCCGCATCCCTGTTGCGTGAGAATCCATTGACGGAGTCCACGCACAGAGTTGGGTAGTTGTAGGGGCACCCCCTAGAATGGTATGCAGCTCATTATAGAAGCAGCATGTCTGGGGCTCTGACCCGGAGTGGCCATTTGCCTCTCTGTTTTTTTGGTGGGCTTGCCTCAAAGTTTCACGTGGCACTGCTGCAGGTCCCTGTTATAGCATCTATCCTTTATGCCCTTGGACATTTTTTCAAATGTTTGGGCATTTCGTCTTTTAGAATGGAGTTCTGATAGCATGGATTTGTCTCCCCATACAGCGATCAGATCCAGTACCTCCCATGCAGTCCATGCTGGAGCTCTTTTGCGATTCTGGGACTCCATGGTCACCTGTGCTGCTCACCACGCTGGCCCAACAGGAAATGAGATTCAAAAGTTCGCGGGGCTTTTCCTGTCTATCTGGCCAGTGCATCTGAGTTGAGAGTGCTGTTCAGAGTGGTCACAATGGAGCACTCTGGGATAGCTCCCAGAGGCCAATACCATCGAATTGCGTCCCCAAATTCAACCCAGCAAGGTCGATTTCAGTGCTAATCCCCTCATCAGGGAGGAGTACAGAAATCAATTTTAAGAGCCCTTTAAGTCGACAAAAATGGTTTCGTCGTGTGGACGAGTGCAGGTTTAAATTGATCTAAGGCTGCTAAATTCAACCTAAACTCATAGTGTTGACCAGGGCAGAGACTCAGAAAGATTCAGTGACTTGCTCAAAAGCATATAACAAATCAGTAGCAAAATGGGGACGAGACAAAGGTTTTCTGATTCTGTGGCCTGTTCTTCAACCTTATCATAAGTGTTTTTCATTATAAAAGATGTAGATACACATTAATACTGTACTATGGAAATTAAATACATGATATGCTGAGGAACTTTGCCAAAGCTAGTCATGTTGTGACCTATTAATAAATAATTATACAACTAAATGGTCACATCCATTTAGTTATTGATTACAAGTTGTTTCAATGTTTCTCAAGTACATGTCTTTCTAAAGTTGTTATCGCGAAGAATATAACTGCGTTAACAAATGAGCTCACTTCAATAGAATAACCCATTTTCCTTCCCCTTCATTCCCCTCACTAGCACCCAAACATGGTAATTGATAAAGTTATTATTTCAAAAGAATATCAGTGAAATTATGCAAAGGGCAAAATACAAAAGACATGGTTTATGGTTCCTTTGCTAATTAGTACTCTGGTTTTGTTGTTTTAAGACTATATTGTTCCAAATGGTTGATTTTTTTTTTTTTCCTTCTACAGTTCTGTGAAAAAAAATGCTGCTACTTTGATCATTGGTTTAAAAAAAAAGGGTTAGGTCAGGAAGCTCAACAAAATGCAGAGGTGAATATCATCTCTCTTTAATTGATTTGAAAATTAAAAGACTATTTTTGTTAAAATGCAAATGTCTGGAAAGGCACAAATAGGTCTGCAGTGCTATTTTTTCTGTTGGTCTCCCAGTCATTATGTTATAATGTTGATCTCCCAGTCATTATATAAAAAGACTTAAGCTATTAGTTCAGTAGAGTGAGTTGATTAATCTCTCACACAGTTTCACTTGCCCTACCTCAGAAAAAGAAACCACAAAAGATGTTGTACAATCTGTCATCTATCTCTATGCAGGTTTTAAGTTTCAGTGTAGAACATCCCAATTCCTAAGTAAATTAATAGAGGTCCCACTAAGTTCAGTACTTCTAAAAGTAACCTCCACATGGCCAACAGCACATACCATGGCCAACATTTCTCTGCCAGGTTCATTTCAGCACATCTTTTTCTTTTCAACTGCCTTGTCTTAATAGTGAAGATGTTCTTAGGTTTTCCACTAGTACTGGGACTGTTTTTTTAGGATTAAACATATTATCAGTTGCTTCTTCCCTTGTTGGCAAATCTGCTATATCAGGGCCCACTCCAAAGCCCATGGGAGGCTTTCCACTTACTTTAAATCAGGCCCTAAGAGCTTGATTGTGCTACCTGTAGTATCTTTTTTCACCTTTGTTTGTTGTTAAAAACACTTATGTTGTGGTAGTGCCTAAAGGCCACTATCAAGTTGGGCCCATTGTATTAGGTGCTATAGAAACATCTAAGAAATGATGGTCCCATTTCTTAGCTCTGATGCCTTCAAGGAGGTTCAAGGGCTTTTTCAGGTAGGAAGAGGTGGCTGTTACAGGAGCATCAGGCATGCCAACTTTGCAGGTGACTGAGATCCAATGGCTTCTCACCTGTGCGGACAACTTCAGCCCATGCTTATTAAACTTTTGAGAGTATGGGTTTTGGGTTTGCAAAAGCATCTATCCTGGAAAACAAGACTCAGTTCAATTAGATTAGAGCCATGATATAAATATGTTGCATAGTTCTACTGCAGACCTCTTTCAATTTTGGAAAGAATCAGAACATGTATTTATTTTATTACAATGATATTTTTAGCTCTTTGATTTCACCTGTGCTAACTAAATAGGTAACTGGCGAGAAGAGTTCTCATCTATAGATCTGTTTTTTATTTATTTTGTTTAACTTCCATGACTGCTGATATAATTCCTCAGTGATCAATATAGGCTGTTCAGCTCCCAGCATGAGTTTTAGTGTAATTGTAAATTTTCACACTTGACAATTTAAATACTTTCTTGAGACACATTGCATTTTTTGTAAGGAATAATTAGGACATTATCCTTAAAAGAAGCAGCTTCTTAAATTACCTATAGCAAGACGAAGGACAGTGGTAATGACATTTTTCTGGCATAAACTTCCCAAGGATAGGAAACAAAAATTAAATGTAATTGGCCCAAAACTTTAAAGTAAAATATAATCTAAAATTTCACCAAAAAGTCAAAAATAAAATGTTATTAAAATAAAACTTTAATTTAAAGGTTTTACAGTTTAACAAAATCTGGTGCTAAAACCAATGGATTGGTATAAAAACAACCCAAAAAAATCTGCAGCTGGGACTAAAATGGCCTGGTAGTTCGTTTTTCTAATTATGTCAGAAGCTGTCACAGCAAGGAGAAAAGCTGCATCCGAAAGAAAGTCAGATCCAGTGCATTTAATATAGTGCTCTGAGTTAGAGAAAGAGAGAAATATTGAGGGCATTGTTAATAATGACTGGCACTTTGTTTACTCTTCTTCCTTTGAACTAAAAATGAAAAAAAAAAACAAAAAAAAACCCAAAGCAAGTGTTCATCTCTACAGAACACTTGATATGTCATGAGAGAAATTTCCAGTGGCTGCTTTAAGCATTCTTAAGCCAAAATATGCAATGAACTTGAAAAATAAAGAAATGACACATTAAAACAGCAGTGGTTCATAAAATAAATATAACTAAAAAGTCTGGTGGTGTAGAGGTGGGTGAAAAGTAGCCAAGAAGAAATTCAAAATGCTTGAAATTATGAGCAGTTCCCTGTTTGTTAGAAATTCAAAACTATGGACCCATTTTAAATTAAATTACAATGAGCACAATTTTGAATACAATTGTTCTCGGAAATAAAAGTAGGGCATTGGGGGAGACCCTCAAAAATGAGTGAAATGAAATTTTGCTGAGTATTTAAAAAAGTCCCTGGAATGTCACACCAAGCTGCATCAATTTTAATGTGAACGGGATGTTTTAACTTCAAGAATGGCACGCCCAGAACTGAGACTGAGTTAAAAATCACATTTTTCAATAGAAAATGTCAACCTGATTTTGGAAAAAATGAAGCATACAATCTAGATAAAACTTTCGTTGCAATGCTGGCTGCTTGATATCACTGCCAACAGAGTGCTTGATTTCCCTGTGATAGCTGGTGAATATGGGCATGGCATTGTAGTGATTGATGAATGTCTGTTGTGCTGGACTGTCATATTCCCATGGGCAGCCTGGAGCATGGTTCCTACTCTATTTCAGTTCCCTGAGTGCTCTCAATGATGGGTTAGGCAGGTAAAGTGGAGGAAGGGGAAAGGTGCGGGAACTCAAATGCAGCTGCAAATCAAAATCAAGTTAATATGTCAAATTTTTGGCTTTACAGTATCCCTTCATTTTTTTCATGCAATGGTATTTTGTCTGTTAAAGTTTCTTTTTGCCCTTAGAAGTTCTAATACTTCCAATTTGCCAGAAGGGAATAATGGTGGAGCTTACACGAGGGAAAGAAAATCCTTTTTATAGCACTCTTTTTAGTTGACGAAGTAAAAGAAAGGAAAATAAAAACAATGTTGTCAGTGAGGCTCAATTGGTAGATCTCTTGCCTGGGATCCTAAAGTCTAAGGATATTTGTCTTCAGGCCAATACTAGTCCCATATTCCAGGTTCTAAATCCAGTACTGACAATGTGATGTGGTGCTTTTTTGCCTGTGTTGGCTGTCTAGATGGAAGTGAAAGATCCTATGGCACGTTTTGAAAAGGGGAGGAGATAACCCCAGGGTGAGTCTAATGAGTGACTGTTCCCCCTCCATAAAATAGGTTCTTATGTCAGAGCATATTATCTGCGAAAGGTCACTGCACTACTACTATCTAACTCATCACTCTGAAAAAATACATTTTGTTCCACTATGAAGAGTTTGGAATTCTATTGGTGTAAATAATTAAAAGGTTTGGCAAAATTTGTTATCAGCAAAGGAATCTTTTCCAAACCTCCTTAAAGCAAAATAAATATAAATTTAACAGACATTTGACAGTTCATATGACAGTAGCATCTAACATGGATGCCAGAAAAGTAGGTGTAATTTCTCTTTGAAGATGTCTCACTAGTGAAACGTTATTTTAGGTTTTTTCTGTTTTATTCTGTTACATGAAAGTCTTGTTTATTTGTACTGAGGTAGCACCTAGAGGCCCCAATCCCACAGTGCTGGGCACTGTAAAAATATATCACCGCCCCAAACTTGAAGAGTGCATAACATAAATACAAGGGTATAAACAACAGGTGGCTACAACATATGGGGAAACATAAATAATACTTGGACAATTTAGATCAGTATGAAAAGCAATGATCAATTTTCATTTTGTTCTAAGATCAGGTTAAAGATGGAAATACACCAAAGTTGAGAATCAAGAGCATGAACTTGTACTGAGTCACAGTAAAAATAAGGTTTTATGGCTTGCATCAGATGTTTAATCATGCTTGTGCAATCTGTCAAATGTAGTTTTTCTTGGTGTAGTTTCGGGGATGGTGGGATGATTTAGCTGAAAGCATTCTGGTTTTTTATATCTTTGAAAAATATAGCACAAGTGGAACAAATCCTTTTAATTTAGGAGGATCGAGCAAATCATCATTCTCAAGCTGGTTAGAAAAATCAACTTCATGGATTGTGTTAGATGTCAAATCACTTAAAGCATATCTCTTCACAATTGTTCAGCTCATTCACTGTGAGTCGAGCTGCCAATTATGACCAATGCAGGAGGCTGGTGATTATTCAACACTTTACACAGTGCACACTTTCTGATTTGCTTTTCCAAAATGTGTTTTTATATAATGTGAAGGACAACTATTTGATCCTATAGCATCTAGAAGTAACGAGCGCTGCTCAGAGGAGATGCTGTAAATGGGAGAAGCTGCAGCAGTTAAAGTATGGACAAGTGTGACACCTTCCATTTGGTTCAGATGCCACAAAAAGCTATACGTCCTACTGATTTCTTTTGGAATTCAATCTCTTGGTGGCACAATACATGACTTGACAGAAACGCCAGCACAGAAGTTGTAGTGCCTTTGGCCTTGTAACAGAGTGGCAGAATTGTTCTTTTGCTTCACCCTATTGGTACATATTGGGATCCTGCCTGGGAGCTGTAGGTTAACTGGTGATGACACACAGGGACAAGTGTGGTTCCTTAGATTCCCCTTTGAACATGTGGGAGGAGAGAGTAGTTTAGTGACAAAACAACCTAGTGTCTGGGACCGAGTCCTGAGGGAAGAAATACGAGGTTTAGCCAAATCTATAGTAAAAGAACTTTAGGAGTAGCCATGCCTGGGGAGAAGGCTTAGACTGAGGATTATTTAGAGTTGGTTTGGTATCACCTTTTTCTTAAATGGTACCCCTGAGAAAAATGTTTTATTTATTATTTGAATTATCATAGCACCTAGGAGCCCTAGTTATGGATCAAGACCCCATTGTGCTAAGACCCTGCTCCAAAGAACTTTGAGTCAACATTAGGTTGCCATAGACATAGCCTGGAAGTAGAGTTGCCGATTTTTGTTGGATGTATTCCTGGAGATTTCATCACATGACAATCTTTAATTAAAGATTAATCTTTAATTCCTGGAGACGCCAGGCCAATCCTGGAGGGTTGGCAACCCGACCTGAAAGTGAGGACCGAGAAAAAGGCCCAAATCTAAGAATATATCCTAGTTCCTGGCCTGAGTGACTGGCAGGAAGGGGTGGTGAGAGTTTTGTGAAGGAAGATTAAGAGCTCTGTTTTAGCCATGTAGAGTTTGAGCTGTCAGCTAGACATCCATGTGGAGATATCAGAGAGACAGACAGATTTTAGCTTGGATGAAGGAATTAGGTCTCGAGTACAGAGGTAGATGTGTGAGTCATCAGCATAGAGATGATGGTTTAATTTTGTGCTTGTGGATGAGATTACGGTGATGAGGTTCACTCCACATTAGCCTGGAAAGGGTTAATGAGACTCATAAGTGGCCAATTAACCTGACAGGCCCACCTGAGGGAGAATTAGGCTTGATAAGCAATCCTTAATTGAGGATGGAGCCCAGAGGAGCAGGAGCAGGCAGGACCGATATAAGGCCAGGAAGAGAGGACAGAAAAAGGCTGCAGTGTGGAAGCCTGCAGTCAGTCTCTGGGCTTAGAGAAGGAAAGGAGAAAGCCCAGAGGGACAGTAGAGCTCCTGGGATCCCAGCCCTGCAGGAAGAATGTACCCAGAGTGGTGGAGCAGAAGCCAGATAGGAGTGGAATAGAAAAGGCTCAGGGAAACTGCAGCAAGGTTTGGGATGGTGTAGACCTTGGACACTGATTCAAGGGTTTTTGAGCTGGAACCTGGAGTAGGGGGTGGGTTTCCCTATCAGCCACTGGGAAAGTGGTATTTCCTTGGATTGGAGGACAGTGGATATCATACCCGGTCAGTCAGTCCAGTGAGACTTTAATCCCTCAGAAGTGACCTGGCCAAAGGGCCAGGCCATGAAAAGAGAGCACCCCAAGCCATGGAGAGGAAGCATCCCAAGTCACAAAGAGGAAGCACTGCAACTCCTGGAACATGAAGCAGCTGCAGTGTGAACAAGAGACAGAAGGAGGCATCTGACTCGGCAGAGCTATTCCCCAGATGTAGCCCCAAGGAGGTACCCCTAGCAGTAAGTAGAGACCCCTATGACAATTGCCTAGACATACAGTGTAGAGGGAGAAGAGAAGGGGACCTAGGACAGAGAAAATTGGAGATGGGATGAGGAGCATCCTCTGAAGGACACTCCAAAGGAGTAATTAGAGAGGTAGGAGGAGAACCAGAAGACAACAGAGTCTTGGAAGCAAAGAGAGGACAAAATTGCAAGAAGAGCATGTCAGTGCTGACAAAGATATCATAACAGGCTAAGGAGGATGAGGATGGAGTACAAGATTTGGCATGAAGAGGTCATTACAGTCTTAGGTAATAGCCGTTTCAGTGGAGTGCAGGGTGGTTGCTGGACTGGAGAAGGTCTAGCATTGAATTAGAGGAGAGAACTCCAGACATCAATTGTAAACAGCGTGTTCAATGAGCTTTAAGATGAAAGGGGGAAGAGAGATGAGGAGAGTTGGAGAAGCAAATGGGGTCAGGAGTGAGTTATATAAGATGGGAAAGACCAAAACATGATTGTGTTGTGAGAGGTTAAGGAGATGAGTAAGGGAGGAGATGAGATTAGGTGTGAAGGAGATCAGGAAATGGGATGGGATGCAGTCAGTAGATGTTAGAAGAGAAGAGCACAGCTGGTGGGTGTGTGCTAGCAACACAGCGTATTTCACTACCTATTTAAAGTGCAATTTTTGTATTGATAAAAAATTGTCAGCAAAATATATTTCTACTATCCTGTCACAAAAGCCTTCTTCCCTTTATGAGAGCCTGCCTGATGCAGGTTGCACTTTGTACTTTTTAAGCTTCTTTTTGAGGGGGATGGAGGAGGGCACTGACTAGGGGGAATGCAGGCAAAGCAGGAGAATTCTATAGGTGTGAGGGTGTCCTAAAGGCAGTATAGAAATGTTGTCAGTTGATGCTATGTTACATGCAAACACTTCTACATTTCGGGCTATTTAAGTTTACACTCCCCTGCTACAACCACTGCTCCCACTCGCACAGCAAATCTATTTATCTAAAAGTTTTCATTGACCCCCTTGCTTGACCAGGCCAAAGCCTCTGTGCTAAGTGAAGGGGATGGAGTCTTACTAGGGTTGCCAGGTGCCCAGTTTTCAACCGGAACGTCCGGTCGAAAAGGGAACGTGGCAGCATAGGTCTTACAGAGCACAGTATAGTATTGCACAGGGGCCATGAACTTATTGTGTGCTTCTCCCACCGTTGGCCCCACTATACTGCAAAGCTGCACATCTCCTGTTGCCTGTCAGGCTGTCTGCACTGGTGGAGAGGGGCAAGCTTTGCTCCATAATGTTGATTCTGATTTCTAAAGCTAGAGCCTCTGATCCAGCCAGCCTGTAGACAGGAGAGCAAAGATGTTAATAAGCCATGTTTACACTATCCTGGTTGTGAGGCCGGCCAGGGTGGACCAGTCCTTGGTGCAAGTTAGAGGAGCTTTCAGGATGCTCTAACTTATGCCTGGTTCCCAACAGCCAGAAGGGGCAGTTCCAGCAACTGGGGCTTACTGGGATGTAAGGATGCTGCATTTATAGCTCTTTCCTCTTGGAGCAGCCACAGCACCGGGGGCCTAGAGAACCGATGGCCTATGAGTGACTACTGTAGCCGTACACAACCCAAGGACTCCTCTGCACCTGGAGCAGCACAAAGCAGCCAGAGTAGAGCCAAGATACTGGCTCTGTATTTATATTTGTTTTCAAACCATGTAGTCTGAAGTAACATTGCTTCAAATTGTTGTATCAAATACAAAAGGAGAGACATGAAAGCTGATGTTTCCCAATTGTGCCTTTAGAGGGTGCTGCTCTTAGAACGTAATAGCATGTAAGAAGAATTTGTGTGATGAGAATTAACAGTGGGAGCAGTATGACCTAAATAATTCAAAGAAGCTGACAGCCAGTGAAGTGCTTTGCCTGCTCTGTTCTCCTGTCTGCCTTAATGAGCATAGAGTTTAGAACTCTGTTAAGTCTTGCATTCAAATTGACCTATTTGAATTTATAATAAAAGGATTGAATTAGAATAAAAATATTGTAATTATTTGCCTGACATAATTAATATTAATACTGCTAATAGTGTCAATGACATAATAGGTCTTCAGCATGGCTGATTATTAACTGGGAAAGCCAAACTTTTCTAAAGTTTTTCAGGAGTCCTATATCGTTTTTGTAGGATGTTGACATGTGGTGGTAATTAGAGAGAACAATAGGCAAGTAAAATAATGCCTTTCAGTTTCTTAGTGTTCCCTTAGCATATCAGCAGAGCCCAGTAGTGGTATGAAATGTTTGATATGTGTCTTTGTTGTACTGTTTGCATGTAGAGAAATGTTCCATTCCCACTTCAGCTCAAGACTTGCATGCTGGGAATTTAAACTGGTGGAAAAAGACACCAACAAGACCTAGAAATGTAGATGCTTTTTAAAGGTATTGGTGAAAAAAATGTATTTTAAACCACAAGACTCTGAACACTCAACTCAAAAAAGATCAACTGATTACCTTAATCCAAGGATTTAGAGTAAATTATCTACTATCTATCACAAAGAAAACATCTTTTGAAGATAAAATATTACAAGTATTAAATATTTTGAAGACACAGAAGCTAAACTATTACAGTCCTTCTCTATTGCTAACCCATAACAGCTTATTTGTGACATCACTGCTGCATTACATTCAATGTGTAAGAAAATCATTCTTTTTTAACTTTTTTTTTTGTTATTTGTTATATATTTTAAAGACAAACATAGTTTAATTCAAGATTTGTCTTCACTAATCTCATGGAGTGGCCAGTCTTTATTTTTTTTTCTTTCCTGGTGGAACTCATGAATAAGGGAGTGTTGATTTCATGACTCCAATGGCCATGTGATAAATTCATAACTCTAGAATTCATGTTCATATGTAAGTTTGAGAAGAACTTAGTGTCACAAAATCAACAGTACTTGGTGGTTTCAATAAATGTGCAATATTGGCATCATTTTCATGAAACCAGTCATTACTTCCCTCTAGTGTAACATTTTTTAAAAAGCTGGAAAAATAAATGGGATCACAAACAAAAGAAAACCCCAAAGATATGAAAAGCAATCTGTTGAAAACAGCATAAAAATATACTAATAAAATGAAACTTAAAATTGATGCTAAGCCCTACGTCTCAGTTTGCAAAGCTCTGGCTATCTGAAAAAGGGAAGCTGGAGAATAGTTGGCTTCATATTTTAAATAACCAGTGAGAAGGAGCTTACAAAGAAAAAAATATAGAGCTAAATCATTCCTTGCATGGTGCAGATGGGGTGGGGCTGGAGGGATGAGAGGAGAGAGACTCTTCTAGTAGAGCAGAATCTAAAAAGAGCAGTAAGAGAGAACCCACATACCATGTGCCTGAGGGGGTGGCGTCTGTTAGGGGGCATGTATCTCCCTTGGCTGGCTAGCTTGTGTGCTGCACTCAGTGAATAGTAACAATTACAATTAGGTTCACCTCCAAAGGCACTCCAGAGTGTGTTCTTGAACTCTCCAATAGAATTCTGCCCTAGCTGGGAAGTATGATTTATAGATGAAATACTGGTTAGTTTTCTCACCCTACACCAGCCAGAGATGGATTTAGCCCATAATCTGCAACTGGAACTATGATATCATGGTAGATCAGCAATTTGGTGATTCTAGCTGCTGCTGTGATCTGCTTTCCTCTTCATCAATTAAACATAAGAAAGAATTACAAACTAACTCTGTGCCTTCCCTGTCTGTACAGGAAGATACTTTCTGGAATGCCTAAAAGTTTTCCAATTCCATTGTCCACTATACAAAGGGTATGATTTAATGAGCTCGGTCCTGGGCTTTGACCCTGGAAAGCTGCAGCCAAGGCTTCTTCCTCCCACCGAGGAATCCTTGGATGGTGCAAAGATAGAGAGGCTGGCCCTGTGCAACCAGCCTTCCCTGGCACAGAGGGTGTGTTGCGGGAGGGGTGGTTGTTGCACAGAGCAGGAAAGGGTGTGATAGATGGCATCATATTCTGCCATATTGTTGGCAGCCACTGGTTGCTGGCTGCATAGCATAAAGCAGCTCTGGAGCTGCTCTACGTTGTGCCAGGAACTCTTTTGGTCCCTGGCCAGTCTAAGGTTGAAGAAACAGAAAGATGGTTCAGACCTGTCCCATCTCTGCACCCCACACAGAGCAGCTGTGGAGTGAACCTAATATTTTCAGTGACTAATACTAATCATATATTTTCAATGGAATGGGCCCTGTGATATAATGATAGGACACAGTAAGGATGGAACCGCCAATATCTTCCTTATTTGTTCACAAACCCCAGGAAAGCACGTGTATAACAGGTGAGGCATCGCTACACCACTGAAAAAGAAATGTAGCCCCATTTTATTACCTTTTAGGGCTGTACAGAGCAAAAGCAATAATATTTCAATCTCATCACCTTCTTTGTGGTTTTAAGGATAATAAAAAGGGGCTATAATTCTTGGAAGGTGGTCTTGTGATTCCACACTGCTCATTCCATTGCCTTGCTTGTTCCAAGTTTGTTTGGTCTCTCGAGAAAGGGCTTGTTGCTTGAGGATGAGCTTTTACTGCACTGTTCGTGTTTATAGCATCATCTCTCTTTTTAAAATGCTAATCTGCAGTTTTGAATGGTTCTCAAAAAGAAATTTAGAACAGAAACCAGCTTACAGGGATTGCCAGGGCGAGGGAAAAACAGGACTGAACCCAGTTTTAAGTCTCTGTGTAAGTATTTGTGGCCAGTGCCTGTCAGATTTAAAATATATCTGGCCTAGATCATTCCCTCTCAATGGATCCATTTGAGCAACAGTGCCATCCACACAGTCCCAGTCCTTCTGCACTGGCTCTGAAGCTTCCCCTCCTAGGCTTACTCAGAGAGAAGCGCTATTAAGGTTGTGTTACCAGGGCCTCCCCTGGCCAAGTCTACTCCAAGGAGTCCTTTAGTAGAGGGAGGCACAAAAATGGTATAACAGAGTGGGAGTGTGTATTACTGTTTCCAGATCCCGGGATTGGTTTGGGAACAATCCACGCCCACCTACAGACTTGCTCATCCCCATAAAATCCTGGACTCTTTTTAGATTCATAAGTTGGGAATAGTGCTACAAAGATTTCTCCCTTCTAGGATAGTCAGAGTATGTCTACGCTACAGGATTATTCCGATTTTACATAAACTGGTTTTGTAAAACAGATTGTATAAAGTTGAGTGCATGCAGCCACACAAAGCTCAATAATTCGGTGGTGTGTGTCCATGTACCGAGGCTAGCGTCGATTTCCGGAGCGTTGCACTGTGGGTAGCTATCCCGTAGCTATCCCATAGTTCCCGCAGTCTCCTCTGCCCATTGGAATTCTAGGTTGAGATCCCAATGCATGATGGTGCAA
Source organism: Chelonoidis abingdonii (assembly GCF_003597395.2). Lineage (NCBI taxonomy): Eukaryota > Metazoa > Chordata > Testudines > Testudinidae > Chelonoidis > Chelonoidis abingdonii. The sequence continues at coordinate 58,150,471 of NC_133777.1, forward strand.
AAACAGTGTCGCGGGTGATTCTGGGTAAATGTCGTCACTCATTCCTTTCTCCGTGAAAGCAACGGCAGACAATCATTTTCGCGCCCTTTTTCCCTGGATTGCACTGGCAGACGTCATAGCATGGCAACCATGGAGCCCGTTTTGCCTTTTGTCACTGTCACCGTATGTGTACTGGATGCCGCTGACAGAGGCGGTACTGCAGCGCTACACAGCAGCATTCATTTGCCTTTGCAAGGTAGCAGAGACGGTTACAGTTAAGTTTTCTGTACTGTCTCTGTTTGCCATTGTAAATTGGCGTTGAGATGACGGTTATCAGTCATTCTGTACCGTCTGCTGCTGTCATGGGTGCTCCTGGCTGACCTTTCGCTGAGGTCGGCTGGGGCGCAAAGACAAAAATGGGAATGACCCCCCGGGTCATTCCTCCTTTATGTTGTCCTAGAATATGGGGCAAGTGTACTAGAGAAGCCAGTGTATCAGAGAACCAGAGAGCACAGCCACTCCATGTCAGATCCCACAGAAATGATGAGCTGCATGCCATTCTAGGGGGTGTCCTGCAACAACCCCACCCGTTGCTTCCCTCCTCCCCAACCCTTCTGGGCTACCGTTGCAGGTCCCCCCCATTTGTGTGATGAAGTAATAAAGAATGCAGGAATAAGAAACACTGACTTTTTAGTGAGATAAAATGAGGGGAGGCAGCCTCCAGCTGCTATGATAGTCCAGGACATTAAACGGTGGGAGAGAGGAGAGCATCCCGCTGCTATGATAGTCCAGGCAGTACAGAATCTTTTCTTTAGACATGAAAGGGGGGGGCTGATGGAGCTCAGCCCCAGTTGCTATGATGAAGAAGACAGTTACCAGCCGTTCTGTACCATCTGCCGGGAATAACGGGAGTCATTCCTATTTTTACCCAGGCGCCCCCGCGCCGACCTCACCTGAGGCCAGCCAGGAGCACTCACAGGCTGATGACGAGATGCTACCAGTCCTACTGCACTGTACCATCTGCCACCGGGAAGGGAGGGAGAGATGCTGCTGTTCATTTGCCCCAGCACCATGTCTACCAGCACATGCAGTAGACATAGGGTGACATTGAAAAAAGTCAAGAAAACGATTTTTTTCCCTTTTTCTTTCACGGGGGAAGAGAGGGTGTAAATTGACGAAGATATACCCTGAACCACCCCGGACAATGTGTTTGACCCTACAGGCATTGGGAGCTCAGCCAAGAATGCAAATTAACTTTTCGGAGACTGCGGGAACTGTGGGATAAGCTGGACGTCCTCAGTCCCCCCCTCCCTTCCTCCATGATAGTCCATTTGATTCTTTGGCTTTCCGTTACACTTGTCACACAGCACTGTGCTGTGGACTCTGATATCATAGCCCTGGAGATTTTTTCAAATGCTTTTGGCATTTCGTCTTCATGTAACGGAGCTCTGATAGAACAGATTTGTCTTCCCATACAAGCGATCAGATCCAGTATCTCCCTGTACATCCATGCTGGAGCTCTTTTTGGATTTGGGACTGCATCGCCACCTGCTGATCAGAGCACCACGCTGGGCAAATAGAATATGCAATTCAAAACAGTTCGCGGGGCTTTCCTGTCTACCTCCACCAGTGCATTTGAGTTCAGATTGCTTTCCAGAGCGGTCACAGTGGGTGCACTGTGGGATACCGCCCAGAGGCCAATACTGTCGATTTGTGGCCACACTAACCCTAATCCGATATGGTAATATCGATTTCAGCGCTACTCCTCTCATCGGGGAGGAGTATAGAAACTGGTTTAAAGAGCCCTTTATATCGATATAAAGGGCCTCATTGTGTGGACGGGTGCAGCATTAAATCGGTTTAACGCTGCTAAAATCAGTATAAACGTGTAGTGTAGACCAGGCCATAGTGATAAAGTTTAACCCACAGTCTAAAGGGGCAGAGACATTATTGCTGAAATAAAAACACAACCTTTCCCCACCAGCAGTACAAGTGTGAGCTTTACACCTGACTTAAATATCACTTACAAGCGGAGCATGTGTTAGAAAGGCAATCAGCAGGAGTCATCTGATCAAATTAGGCCCACAGCCCCCCGCTATGGTAATTAGCACATGATGACAAAGAATTAAATGTGAGAGTTGTTTTTTAAACATTACATTTTTTGACATAAATAATAAAGGAAGCAAATATGCCTGTAATTTATGATTTTTCTTTTCTACAAAACATTATGAGGATTGAATCAGACTGGCAGAGCAGCAGAATATTAAATAGTTTGCTTTCTGCTGTTCAGGGAGCTGGTATCAGATTTCTGATCACACTCCTTGTTCTCAGAGGTAGCAAGGCAACCCTGTTTAGAGATGCATAAGTGATGAAGGATTCAGGTTCATGCAATGTTGGCAGTTAATTAAAAATTATCTGCTGTTCACATACAACCAATTCTAAACCCATCTGCCAGAAATTCAGATTAGATGTTTGCTTTCCAGAGTGATAGTGAGTAATCTGTTTAGCAAACCTTTGCTGTTGAAATTTTTCAATAATATTTTGGGGGGCAATCTTCTCTGTTAAATGATGGGTGGGTGAACTAGTTTTGTAAAAACAAGGAGTGATCTGAACCACAATCTGTTCACCAAACCAAATCTGAACCTGCATAAAGAAATTAGAAAAGTGTGTGGTTTAAAAAAAAAAAAAAAAAAAGCTTCCAAATAATTCATTCTCTCTTTCCAACCTGTAAGAGGTCTACTGGTTTCCCATCATTCAATATTGCTTGCATTGGGTCTCCTGACCCTTCAGTAGGCTTTTCCAGTCACATCACCCAGCCAGGTCTGGCAGTGTCTCTGCTAGGGTCCTTGCCTGTTGCTGCATACATGTTATCTTAGGAACTGGATGTGAACCTCTGACCAAGGAAGCCCACGAATGTGGGGCATGGGGTCAAATACTGCACTCCTTTAGGCAGATTCTCTGAGAGTTCTGGATGTGGCAGATCTGGTGCAGTTCTGCTGTACATTGGGGCTGGGGAACGGGCTGGATTTTAGGAAACCATGCAAGGGGGGCTATATCTTCTGTACACCATGTAGCATAGCTCCTCCATACAACCACAGGGAACAAGTCAGGAGAGAAGCTGCTGGATCCTCCCACAGATCCTTGAGATTGCAACAGCAGCTGAAATGTGATTCTGTAGTCTATAGAGGAACGTCCTGTTCCCTAAATCCCAGTGGCCCACTCTAAACAAGAGCCTGAATTACTGATCTGAGCTAACTGTTTGGCCAACACTAGGATTTCCAAATCTAGAAAAGCTAGAGTGGGCTATGGATGGATTGCACTATAAAAACTTTCTGATTGACTAGGAAAGACAATTAAACTAGACATTGTCCATCTTTAGCAAGAGAACAAATAACCATGTTAATAGTATTATCCGTAACTATAGGCCAGGGGAAATCAAAAGACAAAATATGGTATGAATTCTGCAGCCTGAAGGCATTTTAGGATTGTGCTGTTTAGGCACTGGCCCACATTGGGGGCAGCATAGAACTGCACAGATGTAGTGGGAGCTCCGGGCAGTGATAGGTTCTTTCCAAACACTATGATGATACAGACAATACATTTTACAGCACACAGTGGGTCTCTGCAGAAGAGCATAGGTAGGACTGGAAAACGAGGGTCAGGTGGGACCCAGAGTGGAGTGATATCTGGAGCTTAGGAATGCAAGTTGGTGACCAGCCTGCCCCTGCCAGCCGTATTACTTCTTATTGTTAACAAAACCCACTGGAGGAAAAATATATACAGTGGCCTCCATTTAAAAAGTCAACAGTTCTGAGACTTTGATGTCTGTGATACAACTGTTATTTCTTAACCTACAAATCAGGGCATCTCAGATAGCACTGGGAGATAGCTGTTAGTAAATGCTGACTGGCAACCATTGTACACGTGTGTTGAAATAAAAGCTAGTAGATGTTATGGCTGAAGAACTGAAAGACCTGATTTTCAAAAGTTCTGACCCACCTCCTCTTGCTGGTTTCCAAGGGAGCAGCGAGTGCTCAGGTCATTAGTGAATAATGAATACATACAAGAAAAGTCTCTGTATGAAAGACATGCTGATAAATGAGTGTTTGCATGTGCTAAATATATATAGTTGCACCCTAAGCAGCTGTGTGTACAATCTGTGTTCCAAGGTGACTAGAGAGCTAATATTACAACGTGAAATGCAGTTTGAATAGTATAGCTATGGTTTCAAATCTGTGAGCTGCTTTTGGAATAGCCTGTGCTCCAGCAAAGCGTTAGGCTGCAACACACAAAGGAGAATAATAAGAAGGCCCCAACAAATTCACAGCAGTGAAAAACGCATCATGGACCATGAAATCTGGTCTTTTGTGTATTTTTACCCTATACTATACAGATTTCATGGGGGAGACCAGTGTTTCTGAAACTGGGGGTCCCAACCCAAAAGATGGCTGGGGGGGTGGGGTTGCAAGGTCATTGTAGGGGGATCACAGTATTGCTGCCTTTACTTCTGCACTGCCTTCAGAGCTGGGCGGCTGGAGAGTGACGACTGCTGGCCGAGGGCCCAGCTCTGAAAGCAGCAGCACATAAGTAAGGGTGGCAATATTGCCACTCCCCAACAATAACCTTGTGACACACCTCACACACAACTTCCTTTTGGGTCAGGACCCCTGCAGTTACAAAACCATGACCTTTCAGATTTAAATAGATGAAATCATGAAATTTATGATTTTTAAAAATCCTATGACCGTGAAATTGACCAAAATGGACCATGAATTTGGTAGGGCCCTAATAATAAGAGTGAAATATAATTTGCCCTGATGTCCTGCTTACGCATGGATCTGCCAAAGGATAGAATCTGCTTCTTTATTTATAAACTCTTCATCTGAAATCTGCATACATTGGGTCAGCCCCAGAACTGGCCAGTTGCCTTAGATAACTAAGTAACATTACACTGGTATTGCCAGTTTTCCCTTGGTATATTCTATTGTAAGTGTAAGGAGTGTAAGTGTAGATTGTGCCAAACCAACCTGATCTCCTTCTTTGAGAAGGTGACGGATTACTTAGACAAAGGAAATGCGGTAGATCTAATTTACCTCGATTTCAGTAAGGCGTTTGACACGGTTCCGCATGGGGAACTGTTAGTTAAATTGGAAAAGATGGG